>NC_037670.1:46149486-46172281 GCF_003255815.1 Theropithecus gelada | reverse complement strand
TTAAAAAAAAAAAAAAAGAAGAAAATTGAAAAATTTCTTGAAACAAAGAATAATGGAAACATAACATACCAAAATCTAGAGGATACATGAAAGCAGTACCAAGAAGGATGTTTATAGCTATAAGCACCTACGTCAAAAATGTGCAAAAGTTTCACATAAACTGTGTATGTATCTTAAAATAAACTATGATGTATCTTAAAGAACTAGGAAAGCAAGAGCAAACTGAATCCAAAATTAGTGGAAGAAAAATATAATAAAGATCACAGCAGAAACAAATGAAATTGAAACAAAGAAAACAATATAAAAGACCAAAGAAGGAAAAAGTTGTTTCTTTCTTTCTTTCTTTCTTTCTTTTTTTCTTTCTTTCTTTCTTTCTTTTTTTTTTTTTTTTTTTTTTTGGAAACAGTAAACAAAATTGACAAACTTTAGCCACAATCACTAAGAAAAAAAGAGAGAAGATCTAAATTTTAAAAACCGGGGATGAAAAAGGAGACATTATAAATGATACCACAGAAATTAAAAGGATAATGAATGGCCACTATCAGCAACTATATGGCAATACATTGGAAAACCTAGAAGAAATGGATAAATTCCTACCACACATACGACCTACCAAGATTGAACCATGAAGAAATCCTAAATCTGAACAGACCAAAAACAAGTAATAAGACAAAAGCCATAGTAAAATTTCTCCCAGCATAAAAATCTCAGCACCCAGTGGCTTTGGTGTTGAATCTTACCAAACATTTAAAGAACTTATACCAATCTTACTCAAACTATTAAAAAGAGAATAGAGGAAGGAATACTTCCAAACCCATGCTACTAGGTCAGTGTTACCCTGATACCAAAACCAGACAAAGACACACCAAGCAAACAAACAAAAACCTATAGGCCAATATCACTGATGAAAATTGATGCAAAAACCCTCAACAAGCAAACTAAATTCAACAATACATTGAAAAGATCATTCATCTTTTAAGAAGACCAAGTAGGATTTATGCCAGGGATGGAAGGATGGTTCAACACATATAAATCAATCAATGTGAGACATTATATCAAAAGAATAAAGGACAAAAATCATAGGATTATTCCAATTGATGCTGGAAAAGCGTTCGATAAAATTCAACATACCTTCATGATAAAAATCCTTAAAAAACTGGGGGTAGAAGGAACAAAATAAAAGCCATATATAACAGGCCCACAGGTACAATAATACTGAATGGGAAAAACATGAAAGTGTTTTCTTTGAGATCTGGACCACAACAAGGTTGCCCACTTTCAGCACTGTTATTCAACATAGTACTGGAAGTCCCAGCTAGAGCAATCAGACAGGAGAAAGAAAGAAAGGGCATGCAACTTGGAAAGGAATAAGTATAATCACGTTTGTCTGCAGATGATATAATTTAATAATTGGAAAGGACTGCAGACTGCACCAAAAAAAGATGAGCACTAAGAAATTCTGCAAAGTTGCAGGATACAAAATCAACATACAAAAATAGGTAGCACTTTTATATGTCAAAAGTAAACAATCTGAAAAATAAATCACGAAAGTAATCCCATTAACAATAGCTACAAATAAAATTAAATATCTAGGAACTAAGTTAATCAAAGAAGTAAAAGGTCTCAATGATGAAAATGAAAATGCTGTTAAAAAAATTGAAGAGGACCTAAAATTGGAAAGATATTCTATGTGCATAGATTGGAAGAATAAATATTCTTAAATTGTCTATATTACCTAAAGCAATCTATAGGTTCAATGCAATTCCCATCAAAATACCAGTGACATTCTTCACAGAAATAGAAGAAAAATCAAAAAACTTTATATGGAACCACAAAATACCCAGAATAACCAAAACTATCCTGTACAAAAAGAACAAAACTGGATAAAGCATACTACCTGACTTCACATTATACTACAATACTACAGTAACCAAAGCAACATGGTACTGGCATAAAAACAAACACATAGACCAATGGAAACAGAATGGACAACACAGAAGCAAATTCATACATCTACAGTAAACTCATTTTTCACAAAGTTGCCAAGAATATACATCGGGGAAAAAAATAGCCACTTTGTAAATGGTGCTGGGAAAAATGAGTATCTATAAGGAGAAGAATCAAATTAGAACCCCATCTCTTGCCACATACAAAAATAGAATCAAAATGGATTATTAAAGACTTGCCAAAAACCTCAAACTATAAAACTACTAAAATAAAACTTTGGGGAAACTCTTCAGAACATTGCACTGGGCAAAAATCTCTTGACTAGTACCCCGCAAGCACAGGCCACCAAACCAAAAATGGGCAAATGGGATTACATCAAGCTAAAACGCTTCCACAGCAAAGGAAACAATCAACATAGAGGAGTGTCAACCCACAAAATGGGAAAATATATTTGCAAACTATCCATCTGACAAAGGATTAATAACCAGAATATATAAGGAGCTCAAACAGCTCTATAGGAAAAAATCTAATAATCCGATCAAAATATGGGCAAAGGATTTGAAGATACATTTCTCAAAAGAAGACACACGAATGGCAAACAGGTATATCAAAAGGTGCTCAACATCATTGGCCATCAGAGTAATACAAATCAAAACTACAATGTGATATTGTCTCATCCCAGTTAAAATGACTTTTATCCAATAGTCAGGCAATAACAAATTCTGGCAAGAATGTGGAGAAAAGGGAGCATTCATACACTGTTAGTGGGAATGTAAATTACTACAACCACTATAGAGAACCGTTTGGAGGTTACCCAAAAACCAAAAATACAATTATCATATGATCCAGCAGTCCCACTGTTAAGTATACCCAAAAGAAAAGAAATCAGCATATTAGAGGGATATCTGCATGCCTATGTTTATTGCAGCACTATTCACAATAACCAAGATTTGGTAGCAACCTAAGTGTCCATCAACAGATGCATGGATAAAGAAAATGGGGTCCATATAAACAATTCAGTACTATTCAGCCATAAAAACGAATGACATCCAGTCATCTGCAACAATATGGATGGAACTGGAGACCATTACATTAAGTGAAATAAGCCAGACACAGAAAGAGAAACTGTCCATGTTCTCACTTATTTGTGGGAGTTAAAAATTAAAATAATTGAACTCATGGAGACAGAGAGTAGAAGGATAGTTTCCAGAGGCTGGGAAGGATAGTGAAAAGGTGGGGAGTCATGGCAGATAATCAATGGATACAAAAATATAGTTAGGATAAAAAAAGATCTAGTATTTAACAATAATTTATTATAAACTTAAAAATAATTAAAATAATATAACTAGATTGCTTGTAACATAAAGAATAAATGCTTTAGGTGATAGATACCCTATTTACCCTGATATGACTGTTATGCATTGTATGCTTATTTCAAAGTATCCCATGTACCCCAAAAATATATGCACCTACTATGGACCCATAAAAATTAAATAGAAATTTAAAAAATAATTAATGAGTGAATTTTATGGCATATAAATTACACCTCAATAAAGCTATTACAAAAATGGGAAAAAAAGAATAAATTTGAATACACAGAAATACCAAGAATGCGGAAGCACAGAGAAAAGACTGCCATTTGCGAGCAAAAAGGCTGCCATCTGCAAGCCAAGGAGAGTTGCCCCAGAAGAAACTAAACCTGCCAACACCTTGATTTGGACATCTAGCCTCAAGAACCGTGGGAAAATACATCTATCTTTTTTAAGCCATCCAGTCTGTGGTGTTTCTTTATGGTAGCCTCAGCAAACTAATATACCCAGTTTTTCTGGAGGTTTTTTGGGTTTTTTTTTTTTTTACTCTTTTATTGTAATTCACAATGTGGATTTTTTTCTAATGTGCCCTTCAGTATTTAACTACCTGCCCCTGCTAGATTTCCTCTTTTAAAATCAAGTCTAGCAAACCTGACCTAGAGCAGGGTAAGTATCTCCATTCTGAAAGACTGAGCTTTCCTAGAACCCCACAATTCAGAATGCTTTTGTGCTAGTTAAAATTAAAGATGGCTGCTAAAACAAGAATTTGCAGGTAGCCATTTAGCAACGTTTAAAAGGTAGGCTGGAATTCATTCAATTTTGTCTTTAGTGCAAGGCCCAAGTGTTTGGCAACTTCTTCATCAGCTTCCAAAGGAAATGTTAGGTTTTGCTGGTTGCTTATTCATTTTGTTTTTATTTATTTATTTTTGAGACTGAGTCTTGCTCTATCGCCCAGGCTGGAATGCAGTGGTGTGATCTTGGCTGGCTGCAACCTCCACTTCCTGGGTTCAAGTGATTCTCATGCCTCAGCCTCTGAGAAGCTGGGATTACAGGTATGTGCCACCATGCCCAACTAATTTTTCTATTTTTAGTAGAGACGAGGTTTCACCATGTTGGCCAGGATGGTCTCAAACTCCTGACCTCAGGTGATCCATCTGCCTCGGCCTCCCAAAGTGCTGGGATCACAGGCGTGAGCCACAGTACCCAACCTGGTTGCAGATTTATTGATGATCATTTTAGGTTTCACAAATACTACTCGTATCATTGCACAAGATTATGAACAAATGTCTTGTTTTCTCTAGTCAATTCTTATGTTAAACGTTGGCTTGATATCTTTATCTCCATATAATCGTATTTTTCCTTCTTAATTATAGAGCAAATGAACAATGAGATGGTATGACTCAATTAGATTGCTGCATTACTGAGTGCAGAAAAACTGTCCTGTTCTCCTACCACCTTAGTACCCACTCCACTCCAACATTCATGCACAGTTTATTTGTTCATAGGTAAATACTGAGAAAGCTAGATTAATGAGAGCTCTTCCCTAGGTATTTTTTGCAAACTAGACTAAGAAAGAAAATATGTCTTGGTTGAAGGAGTTCAAGTTATGACCCTAACAACTATGTGCCCTGTGCCACCAATTTGGAATAATTACTTTTACAGTGCGAGGGAATAAAGTGGAGATGAGAAATAATGGCATCCAGCTCACAGGGTTGTAAGATTTACATGGGAGTATGTACGTAAAGTACTTACCACTATTCAATAGACGCTGGCAAAAACAATTAAAACTAAGAAGGGTCTCAGATTTTAGCCTGCTTGTAAGCCAACAAGCAACCTGCCACTGTTTCATGAATGCTGGCAGGAGACACAAGACTCTTCAGCTAGAAAAAAAGGGAGTTATTACTTGTGGCACAGTGGGCAGCAAGAGCTTCATGTTTACATTGGCCTCTAAGTCTCATGGTCATGATAGAGGCAGGCACAGGTGGATGTTGTAAACACAATGAGTGTGTGTCACAGCTGAGGAATCCAATCTTAGGAATCTCCAGTTGTTTATAATGGGCTGCCTGAAAACCTGCTCAACCTTTGCCCTGGAGGAAGGCATTATCTTTATTATACTTGACAACAAACAAACCTGTCATCTGATCTAGGGGCAAGACCCTGTCTCTATCTTGCAAGGCTATTTCCTATACATACATCCTTGAAAAGACAGTCTGGACAAAACTGTGAATGCCTCTGGTTAAAAGAAGTGCAGGTATGAGAGACCCATGGAGAATTCTCTTTCAATAATAATTAATAGATATTTAGAATTGAGAGCACTCAGATATTTATTGAGCATCAGTAAATAAAGAAACATGGATTTAGAAGCTAAATTGTTGGTAATATTATGTAATCTTCAGTTTAATAGATGGGAACCCTTGTCCTGGGTAAGGAAATTAATTTAGTTTTAGCATAGAGAATATGAGTTTTCTATAGGACATACAATGAAAATATTCAATGAGAAACAGGAAATTGATTCAGATGATGGAAAAATATTGAAATCTGGTTATACCAACATTGCAATCATACTTACCAAAAGGTCAACTAGTACTTTCTTTTCCTCATTATAATGATTTTCAAGCTCAGGGGTCAACAAATCAGCCCATATGTCAAATTCTATTTACTACCTGTTTTTGTATAAAGTTGCATTGAAACACTCCATCCTGCATTTTTTTTTAAATCTTAGATTCAAGCGATACATGTGTAGGTTTGTTACATGGATATGCTGCATGATGCTGAGGTTTGGGCTTCAGTTGAACACATCACCCAATTAGTGAACATAGTACCCAATAGACAGTTTATCAACCATTGTCCCCCTCCCTCCCTTTCCTCTTAGGCATCCCTAGTGTCTCTTGTTTCCATCCTTATGGGCACTTACGTAAATGCCATGTCTTTTCTATTGTGAATAGCACAACACACCCTTTCATTTATATATTGTCTGTGGCTGCATTCATACTACAATGGTAGAGTTTGATAGTAGCAACAGAAATGACCCACCAAGCCAAAAATATTTACTATCTAATTCTTTACAGAAAAAGCTGGCTACCCTCTGTTCTAAACTCTTACGTTTGTGGATCAGCTCATGGAATCAACTTAAGTGTCCATAAAGGATGGATTGGATAAAGAAAATGTGGAACATATGCACCATGAAATACTACACAGACATAAAAAAAATCAGGTCCTTTTCAGCAACATGGATGCAGCTGGAGGTCATTCTCCTAAGTGAATCAACACAGAAACAGAAAATCAAACACTACATCTTCTCATAAGTGGGAGCTAAACTGTGGGTACACAGGAACATAAAGATGAAAATCATAGACACTGGTGGCTCTAAAAGTAGGGAGGGAAAGAGGAGGACAAGGGTTGAAAAACTACCTATTGGGTATCTGTGTTCACTAGTTGGGTGATGGGTTCACTAGAATCCCAAATGCCAGCATTATGCGATACACCCATGTAATAAACCTGCACATGTACCCCTGAATTTGTAATAAAAATGTGTACATCATCAGTCCTTCTCTCCAAACTTTTATATTATAAAACCATATGCACTTTTTCTCTGAGGCTAATTTGCATTTACCTAGTTGTATTTTCCCCAAGTAATTATGATCCAGAGAAAGAATGAGTTACATGCTATATTAGTGGTATTCATTGCAATGAAATGAAAAAATAGAAATTCGCACGGGAAAATTCTGGAATGTTCTTTCAGAAGACGTGGTTTAAGGAGGGCCTTGAAGGACAGTGAAAACACTGACAAGCAAAACTTCATCATTAGTGAGGAAATCACATGAGTAAAGGATAGGAGTTTGTGGCAAACAAGAATACATAGAAGATCAGGGAACCAACCAAGGTTAGGTCAAAGCAATAGGATACAAACACACTTTTTTTTTCATATTGTTTTGTGATTCAAATTCTTTAACTGCTTAAAAGTCTGGGACATGTGTGCATTATGCAGAATGAGAAGGAAAAGTTAGAGTCAGCAAAAAGAAGGCCAAGGTAACCTGCTGTGACAAGCAAAGCAAATGAGAAGCTTGTTTGACAAAAATAGATTCTACAATCCAGTGCCTTTTCCTGATGTTGACAGAGCAGAGAAGATGTGCATAATATGGAGCATTTATCAAGGTGATGTCAAAAGATGCTGCTTCCCACCTGGGAACTTAGCTAGGATCATGACTTACAAAGGGCAAGGAAAGTCGTAAGTGCAGAGATCATTGCAAAAAAAATCTGTCATAAGAAGTTTTTATGTAGTCTAATTATATAAATTTGGAATACAAATTGAAAAGCTATCTTCAAAAGAGGTTGTTTTGAGGTTTTATATCATGTTTGTAAAAAGAATTTGAGGTAAAAAGTGTCTTCTATTTGCATCAGGCTATGACAAGTCATGATTTCATCAACTCCGTAGTTTACCATAAAAATCCACTTGTATGGTTGTAAAGGGCATTGCAAATTATGTGTTAATATTTAATTCCCTTTTTAAATATTTGTGTGGTTATCTTATACTACTTCCATATGTGGTGGCTACGAATTTCAATCCATAAACCTGAGGGCTCAGGAAATAGCACTTTATTTGCTGTAACTGAGTTTTATTTCTGATCTGAAGCTGATTTTTCTTCAGTCACTTTTATATTTTCTTCCATCCCCAAGACCAATCCATGGTTCCAGTATCTTCAGTTAATGTCGAGGTATTGTGGGAAGGGGCACTGTCTGGACATCAATCATTTTTCTTCACAGACAACTTCAGTTCTGTCAACTCCCTTTAGCTTCCATGCCTTGACTGAGGCCCAGTAACTTTTCTCTTTTTTTGAGATCCTGCAAGAAAAGATCCCCCGTGTTGCCCTGGCTGGAGTGCAGTGGTGTGAACACAGCTCACTGGAGCCTCAATCTCCTGGGCTCAAGCTATTCTCCTGCCTCAGGCTCCCGAGTAGCTGGGACCACAGGTACATGCCACCAGGCATGACTAATTTTTAAAATGTTTTGTAGAAACAGGGTCTCACTATATTCCCCTGGCTGGTCTCAAACTCCTGGGCTCAAGTGATACTCCCACCTCAGCCTGCCAAAGTGCTGGGATTATAGGTGTGAGCCACCATACCAGCCTCCAGGAACTTTTTTAAAGGCTCTCTTCAATTCTTCTTACTAGAATTATCACACAGCCAGTTCTCTTTACGATTTTTTTATTTTACTCCCTCCACAGAGGCACTTACTAGGAAAGAGAAGATCATCTCTACTCAGGATTTACCATCCTCTTTATCTCATTTTATCTCATTGCTAAGGTAATTTCTTTTATGATCTCTGTGTTAGTCAATTTGTGTTACTGTGAAGAAACACCCAAGACTGGGCAATTCATTAAAAAAAGAGGTTTGTTTCAGCTCACACTTCTGCAGACTGTTAGGAAGCATGGTGCTGGCATCTGTTTCTGGTGAGTCCTCAGGAAGCTTACAATCATGGTGGAAGGGGAAGCGGGAGCAGGCACATCACATGGCAAGAGAGAGAGCAGGTAAGTGCCAGGCTATTTTAAATGACTGACTCTCACGTGAATATGTGTGAACTGACAGTGAGAACTCACTCATTACCAGGAGAAGAGCCCCCAAGCCACTCATGAAGGCTCTGCCTTCATGATCCATACATCTCCACCAGGCCTCACCTCCAACACTGGGGATCACATTTCAACATGAGATTTGGAGAAGACACACATCAAAATCATATTAGTCTGTAAGAAAAATGCCCCTTCAAAATGCTCTAGCTAGCTCCTTCTCAATCCCTTTCCTGTGGAAACTCAACTCCTCAGTAGTATGAGTCAGTGACTTTGGAGCTAGGAAGGAACTTGGTCAGCAAAACCAGCGTGTTTCACGAGACTGACACCAACAAAGCTCTTCAAATTTTCAAATCAGTTGAAGACAAGAAGATTTAGCAAATAAGTGAGAGAATTCAGAATAATAGATATTGGGTGTCTACTGTTGAATAAAGAAGGTACAAATACTTAAGGGAGAATGGCTGGAGTAAATTTGAGGTATCAGTGTGAACTTATCAATGAAATATAGATACATCGATATGTGTGTATGTGAGTTTGTGTATGCACCCACATAGTTTTCTAGCTGTCCTGTAAGGAGTCCTGAATGTAACGGCACACTGGCAGTAACGAACACATACTGAATCCCCAGATTTTGGGTTCTACATTCATTTTCCAGTAAAAGAAATCTGATTCTTTGAGAAATGGCTGTTTTCTGGGCATGAGTTAGAAAACAAATGAGATCAATCTAGAGCATTCTATCATGGCAGAATGTAAGAAAGCTTATTCAAAGATTAATGGGGACATTTTAAAAGAACAAAAAAAAATTGAGTTGAAGGGAACCCACTGATTAAACCTGCAAAAATTTTAGCATCAAAATAATGATAATAACATACTGTGACCTCTTGAATAAAGTAGGAATAGAAAATAAGCTCCTGCCTTATAGTAGAATGCCAACTAACAAATGTAGAAGGGATGATGGAATTAGAAAATCACCACTTGGCAATAATTTTAGTAATCATTGATTCAGAAAAGAATTATCAATGGATGCTAAAATTAGTAGATGACTATTTGATGAGGAACAGGCTATTTACATAGTTTGAAAGTATGTTTCCAGAAATACTTTTATTTACTTGTTATTTAATAAGTTTGAGATACTTATTAATTAACATTAAAATGAAGAAAATCTAACAGATTATTTTTAAACAAATGGTAAATGATATCATCAATAGTCCAAATATTTATGCCTTCTATTAGGACGGAGTAAGAAGAACACTGTATTACTTTTGTGGTATTTCTGCCAAAAACATGCATAACTGAAAACGAATTATAAGAAAACACCACAGAAAATCTGTATCTTTTTAAAAAGCCAAGGCCATGATACATGAAGAAAGATTTCAAAAGTCTAAAGAGGTATGACCTTTAAATGCAATGTGTGCTCCCGAATTGGTTCATAGACCAAAAAAGAAATGAAGAAAAGGGAAACAATTTATTGTACTCTATAATAGGCATGATGAGGAAAACTGGGAAAATCTGAAGTTCTAGAAATTAGACAAAAGTATTGCATTAACGTTAATTTTCTTATTTTGTTGGGTGTATTAGGATTATAAAGAAGAATTCCTTTGCTTTTAGGAAACAGAAAATTTCGGAAATTTGGGCCACCATGTCTGCAACTTGTAAACAGCTCAAAACAGTAAAAGAGAGAGAAGAAAAATGTACAATGTTAAAAATTGTGGAATCTGGACAATGGTTGTAGAGTTCTTTGCACTGTTCTTGCAACTATTCTGAAAGTTCAAAATTAAAATGTAACCCAAAAATACTATCGATATATCTTAAAATTCAAACTCTCTTTTACTTCCTCACTGTAATTCTGTTAAGGCCATAAGGTTTGTAAAATAAATGCCAGAAAAGCTTGCAGACAACTTTTATTTTCTACTCTTCCACGTATCTCTTTTAAACATTTTTTTTTCAAAATTTTATGAGTATATAGTAGGTATATATATTTATGGGATAAATTAGATGTTTTGATACAGGCATGCAATGTGAAATAAGCACATCATGGAGAATAGAGTATCCATCCCACATGCATTTCTTCTTTGAGTTACAATGTAATTACATTCTTTAAGTTATTAAAACATACACAGTTAAGTTATTATTGACTATAATCACCCTATTGTGCTATCAAATAGTAGGTCTTATTCATTCTTTCCATTTTTTTGTACCCATTTACCATGCCTTCCCGCAACCTCCAACTAGCCTTTTCCCCACCTCTGGTAACCACCCTTCTATTCTCTATGCCCATGAGTTCAATTAATTTGATTTTTAGATCCCACAAATTAGTGAGAACGTGTGATGTTTGTCTTTCTGTGTCTGGTTTATTTCACTTAACATAATAATCTCCAGTTCCATCTATGCTGTTGCAAATGACTGGATGTCATTTTTTATGGCAGAATACTACTCTATTGTTCATATTTACCACAATTGGACACTTCGGTTGCTCCCTAATCTTAGTTATTACAAACAGTGCTGCAATAAACACAGGTGTGAATTTATCTCTTCAATATACTTATTTCCTTTCTTTTGGGTATATACCCAGCAGTGGGATTGCTGGATCATATGGTAGTTATATTTTTAGTTTTTGAGGAACCTTCAAACTGTTCTCTACAGTGACTACACTAATTTACTTTCCCACCAACAGTGTGCAATGGCTCCCTTTTCTCCACATCCTCACCAGCATTTGTTATTTGCTATCTTTTGGATATTAGTATTTCTAAAACGCTTTTGATTTGCATTTCTCTGATGGTCAATGATATTAAGCACCTTTTCTTATCTGTTTGCCATTCGTGTGTCTTCCTTTGAGAAATAGCTATTCAAATATTTTGCCCATTTTTTCTTATAGTTGTTTAAGCTCCTTATATATACTGGTTATTAATCCCTAATCAGATGAATAGTTTGCAAATACTTTTTCTCATCCTGTGAGTTGGCTCTTCCCTTTGTTGCTCATTTTTCTATGCAAAAGCTTTTTAGCTTGATGTGATCTTATTTGTTCATTGTTGCTTTAGTTGCCCGTGCTTGTAGGGTAATACTCAAGGAATTCTTGCTCAGACCAATATCCTGGAGATTTTCCCCAATGTTTCTTTTAGTAGTTTTATAGTTTGAGGTTTTAGATTTAAGTCTTTAATCGATTTTTATTTTATTTTTGTAGATGGACAGAGATAGAGGTCTAGTTTCATTCTTCTGCATATGGATATCCTGTTTACCCAACACTACCTTTGCCCATTTGTAGTGATGTTGTTGTTGTCGTTTTTTGCTTATTGACTTAAGTTTCCTAGAGATTCTTGATCTTGATATTAAACCTTTGTCTGATGCATAGTTTGTGAATATCTTCTTCAATTCTGTAGTTGTCTGTTTATTCTGTTGATACTTTTTTTGTTCGTTTGGTTTTTAACTGTGCAAATGCTGTTTAGTTTTATTAGGTTCCACTTGTCAATTTTTGTTATTGTTGCAGTGGCTTTTGGGCACTTAGCCAAAAATTATTTGCCAAGACTGATGTTGAGAAGAGTATCCCCTAGGTTGTGTCCCATTATTTTTATAGTTTGAGATATTCAATTCAAACTTTGATCTATTTTGCATTAATCTTTACAAATGATGAAAGGTAGGGGTCTAGCTTTGTTATTGGGCATATGGTTAGTCAGTTGTCCCAGAACCATTTATTGAATGGGAAATTTATTGAATTTATTGAATTGCTTGTTTTTGTCAGCCTTGTTGAATATCAGATGGCTGCAGGTGTCTGACTTTATTTCTGAGTTCTCTACTCTATTTCATGGGCCTATGTGTCTGGTTTCTGTACCATTACCACACTGTTTTGGTTACTGTAGACTAGTATAGTTTGAAGTCAAATAGTATGCTGCCTCTGGCTTTGTCCTTTTTCCTTAGCATTACTTTGGCTATTTAGACTCTGTGTTGCTTCCATATAAATTTTAGAATAGTTTTTTTCCTAATTCTGTGATGAATGACATTGGTCCTTTGATAGGAATAGTGTTGAATCTGTAAATTTCCTGAGACAGAATGCTCATTTTTACAATACTGATTCTTCCAATCCATAAGCATGAAATGTTTTGCCATTTGTTTATTTCATTTTCTTTGTGACTGTTGTAAATGGGATTGTGTCCTTGATTTCATTCTTAGCCTGGATATTGTTGGTTAATAGAAATGCTACTGATATTTGTACATCGATTTTGCATCCTGAAAGTTTACTAAAATTGTTTATCACTTCTAAAAGTCTTTGAGTAGAGTTCTTTGGATAGTCTAGGTATATAATCATATAAGCAGTGAAGGGAGATAGTTTGACTTTCTCTTTTCCTATTGGATGCCTTTTAATTCTTTCTCTTGCCTGATTGCTCTGAGAAGGACTTTCAGTACTTAGTTGAATAGGAATGGTTGTTCCAGTTCTCAAGGGAAATGATTTGTGCTTTTACCCATTCAGTATAATGTTGGCTGTGTATTTGTCATAAATGGCTCTTATTATTTTGAGATATGTTCCTTTGATTCCTAGCCTATTGACAGATTTTATCATGTAGGAATGCTGGATTTTATCAAAAGCTTTTTTTTTTTTTCCATCTATTGAAGAGGTCATAGAGTTTTTGCTTTTAATTCTGTTTATGTGGTGAATCACATTTATTGATATGTGTATGTTGAACCAGCCTCGCATACTAGGAATAAAGCCTACTTAATCATGCTGTATTACGTTTTGATATGCTGCTGGATTTAGTCTGCTAATATTTTGTTGATGATATTTGCATGTATGTTCATAAGAAATATTGGCCTGGCCGGGCGCGGTGGCTCAAGCCTGTAATCCCAGCACTTTGAGAGGCCGAGACGGGCGGATCACGAGGTCAGGAGATCGAGACCATCCTGGCTAACATGGTGAAACCCCGTCTCTACTAAGAAAAAAAATACAAAAAACTAGCCGGGCATGGTGGCGGGCGCCTGTAGTCCCAGCTACTCGGGAGGCTGAGGCAGGAGAATGGCGGGAACCCCGGAGGCGGAGCTTGCAGTGAGCCGAGATCGCGCCACTGCACTCCAGCCTGGGCGGCAGAGCGAGACTCCATCTCAAAAAAAAAAAAAAGAAATATTGGCCTAAAGTTTTCTACTTTTGTTGTGTCTCTGCCAGACTTTAATATCAGGCTGATTTTTAAAAATTAATTTTGTAAAATGCCATGGCAATTATTTAGCGCTACAACTGCCTGAGGCATCAATACTAGTTGGTCAAACAAAAAGCTGACCAAGAAGAAAACAAACAAACAAAATCAGGTAATTATGCAATTAAAAGTACTATAAGCCATCTGAGTTTGAAGGAACAAGTAAAACTATGTATACTAACAAATGACTTCATTTTTTGTGTGTGTGAGACAGAGTCTCGCTGTGTCCGCCAGGCTGGAGTGCAGTGGCGCGATCTCGGCTCACTGCAAGCTCCGCCTCCCGGGTTCCGGCCATTCTCCTGCCTCAGCCTCCTGAGTAGCTGGGACTACAGGCACCGCCACCTCGCCCGGCTGACTTTTTGTACTTTTAGTAGAGACGGGGTTTCACCGTGTTAGCCAGGATGGTCTCGATCTCCCGACCTCGTGATCCGCCCACCTCGGCCTCCCAAAGTGTTAGGATTACAGGTGTGACTTCATCTTAAATGAAGAAAGTTCTAAGGGTTCCACACACGCCTGAAAAGCTATTCGAACTAATCAGTGACTTTAGCTAAATTGCAGGACCAATATACAAAAAACAACTGTATTTATCTAATAGCAGTGAAGACTCCAGATATAAAATTTAAAGAAAAATTTCATTCACAATTGCCTCAGAAAAAAACAAAATACTTAAAAATAACTTTAATAAACGTGTTAAGACTTGTACATTGGAAACAATAAACATTGTTGAAATGAAGTAAAGAAGACATAAGTAAATGAAAAGACATTATGTTCATAAATTGAAAGACGATGTGGTTAAGATAGCAGTATTCCTCAAATTTATCCACAGATTCCACACAATACCTATCCAAATCTTAACTACTTTTCTTTTTGCAGAAATTGACAGGATACTCCTCAAATTTATGTGGCAATGCAAAGGACCTAGAATGGGGAAAGCAATCTTGAAAAAAGAATAAAGTTGGTACACTCATTCTTCCTAGTTTGAAATTCTCTACAAAGTTATAGTAAGCAAGACGGTGTGGTTCTGGCAAAAGGTTGTAAATAAATAATGGAGGCTTTTCGTTGTTGTTGTTTTTTTGTTTTGTTTTGTTTTGTTGAGACGGAGTCTTGTTCTGTCACCCAGGCTGGAGTGCAGTGTTGTGATCTTCGCTCACTGCAACCTCTGCCTTTGGGGTTCAAACGATTCTTCTGCCTCAGCCTCCCGAGTAACTGGGACTACAGGTGCGTGCCACCATGTCCAGCTAATTTTTGTATTTTTAGTAGAGAGAGAGGGTTTCACCATATTTGCCAGACTGGTCTCGAACTCCTGACCTTGTGATCCACCCACCTCAGCCTCCCAAAGTGCTGGAATTACAGGCATGATCCACCAGGCCCGGCCCTTAATGGAGTATTGAAGAGTGCAATACTCCACTTTCCCCAGTGCAGGTTCTTGGCACCTGTGTCAAAAGACAGCTAGATTAAAATGCATAAATTTATTTCTAAATTCTGTATTCTGTTCCTGTTTTGCAGCCTAATCTGTGGTTTACCCTGGAGAATGTTTTATGCATTGATGAAAAGAATGTCTATACAGCAGCTGTTCAATAAAATGTTCTGTAAAAGTCTATTAGGTCTGTTTGTTCTACCATGCAGTTTAAATCCAATGCTTCTTTGTTGATTTACTGTGTGGATGATCTGTCCAATGCTTAGAGTAGGGTGTTGAAGTTTTCAACTAATTTGGCATTGGAGTCTCTCTCTCCCTTTAGATTTAACATTTGCTTTATATATCTGGGTGCAGTAGTATAGGGAGCATAAATATTTACAATTGTTATATCCTTTTGTGGAATTGATCCCTTTATATTTATATAATGACTTTCTTTGTTTATGGTTTTTTAATCAATGACTGTTTTCTTTAAGTATAGCTACTCCTGCTCATTCTCATTTTTGGCTTTCATTTACACAGAATTTTTTTCCCATTCTTTCTCTTTTTGTCTATATGTGTTTTTACAGGTGAAATAAGCTTCTTGAAGGCAGCATACAGTATCGTCAGGTAGAGAATTAAATCCGTTCACATTCAAGATTATTATCAATAGATGAAGACTTACTCCTGTCATTTTGTTCATCGTTTTCTGGTTGTTTTGTATATCATTATTTCCTTTCTTTCTCTTTTATTGTTTATCATTGCAGCTGGGTGGTATTCTGTAGTGGTAATATCTGACTCTTTTCTCACACTCCTTTGTGAATCTGCTGTACCAGTGAGTTTTATGCTTTTGTACATTTGCATGATGATGATGATTATCTTTTCACTTTCAAACAGGACTCCCTTGAATGTTTCTTGTATGGCTGATCTATTGGTGATTAATTTCTTTTTTCTTTTCTTTTTTTTTTTTGAGATGGAGTCTCGCTCTGTTGTCCAGGCTAGAGTGCAGTGGCACCATCTCGGCACACTGCAAGCTCCGCTTCCCAGGTTCATGCCATTCTCCTGCCTCAGCCTCCCCAGTAGCTGGGACGACAGGCGCCTGCCACCACACCCAGCTAATTTTTTGTAATTTTCGTGGAGACAGGGTTTCACTGTGTTAGTCAGGAGGGTCTCAATCTCCTGACCTCGTGATCTGTCAGACTCGGCCTCCCAAAGTGCTGGGATTACTGTGCCCGGCCTGAATTTCTTGTTTGGGAAAGACTTCCTTCCTCCCTCATTTCTGAAGAATAGCTTTGCTCAGTATAGTATTTTTGGCTGCCAAACTTTTTTCTTTCAGTACTTTGAATATACCATTTCATTCTCTACTTGTCAGTAAGGTTTCTACTAAGAAATCGGCTGTTAGTTTAATGGGCATTCCCTTATATGTAACTTGATGCTTTTCTCTTGCAGTTTTCAGAATTCTTTGTCTTTCACTTTTAACAATTTGGCTAACATGTGATTCAAAGAAGGCCTTTTTGGCTTACACATATTTGGGGACTTTTGAGCTTCCTTGATCTGAATGTCCATATCTCTTTCCAGACTTAGAAAGTTTTCAGCAATTTTTTAAATTAAATCAGTTTTCTATGCCTTCTTAAATCTATTTTCCTTCTGGAAATTCCATAATACAAGTATTTCTTTGCTTAATGCCATTTCATAAATCTTGTAGACTTCTTGATGCTTTTTCATTCTTATATTGATTTTCTCTAAGTGTATCATTTCAAATGACCTATCTTCAAGTTCAGAAATTCTTTCTTCTGTTTGATGAAGTCTGCTGTTAAAGCTCTCTATTGTATGTAAAATTTTTCATCCATTGGATTCTTCAGCTGCAGGATTTCTGTTGATTCTTCTTTTATGATATCTATGTCATTGATGAATTTCATGTTCATATCATGAAGTGTCTTCCTAGGAATTGTCTGTATTTTCTTGGGTCTCCTTGAGTTTCCTGAATATCATTATTTTGAATTCCTTTTATGGCTATTTGTTGATTTCCTTTTTATTGGAATCTAATACTGTGGACTTCTTATGTTCTTTGGTTGTGTCATATTTCTTTGCTTTTTCATGTTTCTTGTGTTTCTATGTTGATGTCTATGCATCTGATAGAACAATCACCTTTTTCAGATTTTCTAGAGTGGCTTTTGTAGAGAAACACTTTCATCTGTTGTTGAGTCTTAGAGCACCATTTGGGAAAGGAATGGTGACCCCTGCACATACAGCTAAGTGCTGGGGTAGTCTTTTAGATTCTTTAGCTGCATTCAACATTAGTAATAACTTTGGGTGTGTCAGTGGCCTATGTGGTAGAAATTTGTAGTAATAGCAGTGGTGGTATAGATTGTAAATATCTTTGGAGGTATGGGATTTGGGGGTTTTCTGTACCTCCGCCCGCATTCCATATAATGGAGAGATGTAGATGGGGATATTTCTCTTAGTATTAAATCTAATATGGCCTACAAGCGGCTGCCATGGTCCTAGTTCTGGGTGCAGGTACTCAGAGTGGCTGTGGAGCCAGGGCCTAGGCTCAGGGTCTTGTGAATCCATTGTGGCACCTAAATCTTAGGGTGCAGGTTGGCGTTCTCTCTCAGAGTTGGATGTAGGTTGCCCATGGCACAAGGATCTGACTCTGATGCACCCTGCAGCAGCTCCGGTCCAGGAGGTATAGTCATAGCTGTCCAGTATAGGTATAGTATGGATGGCAGAGCACAGACCTGGCCTGACTCTAAGGGAGAAAGAGAGTTATCTGGGTTTAAGTCTGGAGTGCAGGATACAGTTGTGATTCAGGAGCCAGAGATAATAGGGTTCAGTGGCAATTTGGGTCCCTGCAGATGAGACACCATGTAATGGTGAATCCAGACCTTAGGATGATGGGGCTCAGCAGTATCTCAGGTTGAGGCCAGGTGCAGCAGCAGCAAGTGCCCTAAAATGACTGAGCATGGCTATTGCTTGAGCCCGGTGGGGGAAGGCAAGAAGCAACACAGCAATGATTGAACTCCATCCTGGGAATAGAGTCACTGCTGTGCTACTTCTTGCCCCCAAAGGGGTGTCTCAGAAGCTCAGACGTTAGGGGGCTAGTCCAGCTTCAGGGAAGCAAGATTCTACAGTTGTTTGGCCTATAGCGTGGGGTGTCTCAGCTCAGCCTCTATGCTGCTTCCCTAGAACGGGTGGTGCGATCTCAGCCCAGCTCTGGCAAGTGCAGCTGCTTAGCTCAGTCAAGGTACTAGTTACCCGGGTGCAATGTGCCACTTCACCTCAGGCCCGGGAAGTGTGCCTGTTCTTGGTGGCCCAGGCCTAGAAATGGGTTTTCAGCCTGACTCCCTATAATGTCAACTATGTAAAACTTAGGAATCTCTAAGCAACAAGTAAGGCAGAAGCATGGAATTCATCATTATTTCATCTTGCTGTCCAACTTTTTAAAATAGTCCCCTCTCAACATCCCATATATAGTATATAAATAGAATACTTTCAGCAATATTACGATTGACATAGTACAGGACAGAATATAATTCTGGAAGACTTTTGTTCTTGTGTTTCCAAACGGAACTTCATAATAAAATACACAGCTTGGGCAAATCTCATAAATTCTTTATCTTCAGTGCTGAAAATGCTAGGCAGTTTATGGCAATAATTTTCACAAACTTATTTAAATGTTTAGTCTCCATAAATTCAGAACTGTAAGAAATTAATTTGTATGGAGTGTATTGTTTTCAGGTTTAATTAAATATGCTTTGTTAGGACATTCTGCTTATTAATTCATTTTCATAAGCTGTAAAATATTAACCAGTAAGACTTTTCCTTGAAAGATTCCTGTCCTAATTGCTATTCTAATTGAAATTAAATAATTAAAAATCAAACATATTTTAAAATGGTTTAATGCTATAAGTGCTCTTCCCTTATTTTTAATTACTTAAAATTCTTAACTTCACTATAAACATACAATTTTACAGTGATCATTAATTATTGAAGTATTTTATCTTTGAAATAACATATATACATATCAACTTATTGATGAATTTTCAACACAGAAAACATTTAAGGGAATTTTCCACATCAACTTATATCTAGAATGTTCTATCTATTTATAATGCATATTCAGATATGAAAAATAAAATCAAATAGTATAACTTTCTGTGTTTCTGAAATTGGATATGATGATAATCTATGGTATCAAATGCTTATTGGCATCATTATTTATTGGAAATTTTAAATAAAGTGACGGTGTAGTAGGCATTCACTATTCGGTTATCACAATAGCTGAAGCCAAATCCAAGGCTGAGGAGTTATTTGTGGCCAAACACCAAGACCGAAGTTGAACTTTGGCACATACAAAAGAAGCAGCATACGAAACAAAAGTAGAGCACGTCACCAAACATTCTTTGAAAACTTGCCAGGAATTGGCCAGGCCATCCGGACATTCTAGAGAAGGTGTGAATTTTACAGTTGGCTTCAAACGAAAACACATCCACACAGAGAGGTATTCTTAATGTTCCTTACTCAAGGTAGTCAGCATCATTACTATTTATTTTCTTGTAAAGCCACAAAAATTTGCAAATAACATCCGCCTTCTCTTACTAATTCAGTTTCAAGAGACTACAATGTCTTCAAACTGCCATAGAGACTTTTCATTGTAATATTTTTATGTTTTTATTCACAGCTTTTTAATTTTATTTTTTCAGTTATTAAAATCCACTGGCTCATATGAACTGACCTATCAAAACAGATGCCGGAATAGTGCAACTCCGATTTGCCATGGACATATAGGCAAATCCGAAACTATTGGTTATTAGGTTTCCAGAGAGGTGGTAGAAAATGTGAATCTATGTGACTGGAAGGGTCTTGAATATATTTTGGAGAAGATATTTGTATCATGTCATTTGTGTACCTTGATACTTTCAAAGTTAGATACCCATTCTTGGCACTAGCACTCGTCTTTCCTAACCTTAACTCCACTTTATTCCCATGTATCTCTGCAAAATGCAGTATTTCTATTGACATCCAAGCAAGTTCTAAACCTTGATGCATTCTGAAGTTGAGGACAGTGACTGGGGGCACTGGGGGCAGAGGGGAGGGTTCAATAGAAATCTATTCTCTTAGGTTTCATCATAAACATATTTTATTTCAAGCACTGTTAATACTTAAAGCAAAGAGAGAAAAATTCCCAGGGTACACTACATCTTAAATTATTTGAACCACAAAAGTAAACATTCAGGGAACAGATCTATTTCAGTGTTTTGTCAATACCAGCTTTAGTATTGCCACTGGGCTTTATAAGATTTTTAAGACTTAGATTTCCTCCTTTTCTAAAGAAGCTTTGGAGCTAAATTTAAGTTATTATCAATTTGAGGACTAGACTATTTTTTTAAGGTCTGACTTATCATTTGAAAAGAGTTTAAGAATTTTAACTTACTCTGTTCCCCCAAGAGTACTCATGTAGATTTTTCTATTCTTCCTTTCAAATCCCACACAAGATATATCCATCGTGCCTTATTGCCAACCAGAACTCTTCCTGCATTGCCTTAATCTTATTTCCTTTGGCATAGAGCAGCCCTAAAAAGGATATGAGATGAATAAAAAAATTCATGAGATTTTACAAAATAAACCCAGGGGTTTGTTTTAAAAACAAATACTAAATGTTGTTTCAGGAAAGTCTTGCCATTTTAGTAGAATCTGTAAAGGAAAAACATTTTCGACATCACGTTCACATATTGGGTTAATAGCAGCCTATACAAACATAATCTTTCTTATTTTCTTTTTAAGGAAAAAAGAGATATATGCTGATATACATCATATATAAATACACATATACACAAATTATGAGCTCTTGTTTAAAGTCACTTAACAAAAAGATGAAACACAAACACTGACCAATCATAAATAGATTAAATCAGAGTTTAGAAAAATAGTTCCCAGGGATTTCAAGGCCCCCAAAAGAAGTCATTTTAACCTTATCAAAAACAAAATTAACTTCACACGGGTCCACTGATTTTCTCAGCAACTTGGAGTGAAATAAATGACATAGAAAAGCATTTTGAAAGTGGGTCAGATCCAGGAGGCTTATAGGCAGTTGTGTCACATAGCTATATATTTTAGAAACTACAAATGCATTTATTAGAAAATAAAATCTTAAAATGGAGAATCAAACACTCAGTTACCAGTTCTAATTTTTGCTATAGCCATATGTAGCAGTTTGGCAACTTTCTTCAAACAGACACATCATTCTGGAACTTTGCATCCTGTCTCATACTGAGTCTACATCATAATAGTCAAGTATCTTCTCACCCAAGAAATGTTGTCTCATTCTGAATCTCCTCCTCTCTGTTCCCCTACCACTCAGTGTATGCCTTTATTATTGTATTTCTCAACCTAAATATTTGATTTAACTCTCCGTGTTTTCCACTACACTGCTATCATTTTGAAGGCATAGGTTATGTCTTCTCCATTTTGTATAGCCAGTGCATGACCCATAGCAGTGTGTCTTATTATGACCCAAATAAACCTCATATATATATTCTTTGTGTTGCCATAGAGGAACACCTGAAGATGGGTAATTTATATATTTGTATATATACATAAATTAAGATATTATATATTACATAATACAAACATATGATTATATAATTATATTATGTATATAAAATATTATATAATTATAAAATATATAATGTTACATATTTAATTATATAATATAATTTTTATATATTATATTATCATAATATATAATTTTATTTATTATTATATATAATATATTATTTATATATAACTTAAAATATATATAATATATGTATTTATATATTATTTAATATATACAATTTAAATAATATATAATTTAATATGTTTTATTTAAATATATAACTTAATATATAATTTATGTATAACTTAAAATATTATATATAATATTTTAATATATAATAATATATATAAATATAATTTATATTTATATATTACTAAATAAATAATAATATGTTATATATTTCATATATAATTTATATTTATATTATTTGTATATATAATATATAATTTATATTTATATTTTAATATATATTAAATATAGTATATATAATAATATATAATATATAATAATATATAATATATTATAATATATAATATATAATAATATATAATATATTATAATATATAATATATTATAACATATACTATATTATAATATATAATATATAATAATATATAATATAATATATTATATATTATTATATAATATAATATATATTATATATACTATATTATAATATATTATATAGTATATAACAAATATATATAATATTATATAATATATTATAATAAATATAGATTATATAATATATATTATTATAAATATATTATATATTATATTTAAAATAATATAAATATAAATTAT
>NC_037670.1:46112474-46149086 GCF_003255815.1 Theropithecus gelada | reverse complement strand
GTATTTATATAATATATAAATAATAATTTATATATAAATATAATTTATATTTATATAATTTTTTAAAATATATATATATAGAGAGAGAGA
Source organism: Theropithecus gelada (assembly GCF_003255815.1). Lineage (NCBI taxonomy): Eukaryota > Metazoa > Chordata > Mammalia > Primates > Cercopithecidae > Theropithecus > Theropithecus gelada. Next base: position 46,148,996 of record NC_037670.1, on the reverse strand, counting down.
GACCTAGATCTACTTTAGGACCTAGATATAGGTCCTAAAGTAAACACACTGACACAGTGTAGGAGTAAATTATAATACATTATATATTATATAATATATACTATATTTATATATAATATATAAAATATAATAAAATATATAAAATAAGAATATATATATACAAATACATAAATTACCCATCTTCAGGTATTCCTCTATGGCAACACAAAGGATATATACATGAGGTTTATTTGGCTCCTGGTTCTGTGGGCTGTATGAGAAACATGGTGTACTTCTGGTGAAGGCTTCAGGCTGCTTCCAGGCAGAAGAAGAAAGGGAGCCAACATGTGCAGAGATCACATGCTAAGAGAGGGAGCAAGAGAGAGAGATGAGAGGAAGGTGCCAGGCTCTTTTTACTAACCAGCTGTCATAGGAACGAATAGAGTGAGAACTCACTCACTTCCCCCAGGGAAGGCATTAATCTATTCATGAGGGATCTGTCCCCATGACCCAAATTCTTGGCAGTTAGGCTCCACTTCAACACTGAGGGTCAAATTTCAACATGAGATGTGGAGGGTCAAATATCCAAACTATAGCACTATTATATTCCCAAAGTCTATGCCCTTCCCCCTACAGCAGACAAATCTTCTAATGAATTTAACATGATTTTGTTTGTATGTGTTCTTTCAAAATGTGTGTTTTTAGTGCACATACATTTTTAGTGTGTATACATTGGGTTTTTAATATACCTATCCTTTTTTATTTTTTATGAACACTACCTTTTGAAAATACATCTATGTAGATATTTATATATTTAATACATTGTTGCATAGTACATATCTAATTTTCTACCAGAATCACCTGGAAATATGCACTCTCAAAGCATATGAAAACCAAATAAGTGAGAAGGAAAATCAATTCAGTGTCACCTAATCTTTCACCATAAAGAGTAAAGCGAGTTATATTTAATATACAATATTAATGAAGTGCTTTGAGTGTGCTTACGCTACACACGCTCAGAGCGGTCACATGTTTACGTTTAGGGATATTACAGGGATTTTGCTTGATACACAGCATATAGCCTGCAGTAGAGAAACCATAAAAAAACTGGGAGAATAAATAATAAGAACTAGAGATGAGTTATAGATCAGTAACAAAGATTAAAATAAAAATTTGGGTTTCTTTTCAATCACTGGCAAATAGTAAACCTTTTCTTGGGAAACAAGAAAGTATCATTATTTAAACAAGTTTTATGTATCTTCTTTTATAAACTCTTTAATTTCTTCCTTCCTTTAAAAGCTAAGTTGATGGAGCCTGAACTACAGTACAGTCATTTTAATTTAATTTTGATAAGGATCCAGCAGGCTTGCGGTTATGATCCCCATTTTATTGATAAAGAAACAGGTGTTAAGAATGTGAAAAAGTCATGGGGCTAACGCAAAGGAGGAATTAATTCAAACCTAGGGTTGGAAGAACACAGGCTTTAGTCGGAAATATTTTATTCAAATCCTAAAACGCTGCTACTTATCAATTCTCTGACATTTGGCATTTACCTACATTCTCTGTGCCCTGGTTCCTAATCTGTCTAATGAAGTTACTGATGCCTATTTAAAGAATTGCTGTGAGTGTTAGAGGGAGTACATAACTGGCACTCACTCATTTATTTATTTATTCTTACTAAGCCCACATATTTCAGGGCCGAAACAGGATTTGAACCCATGGTTTTGGGTATTAATTCATGATTTGTTCCAGGAGACTAGTTACATCCTTAACTAATCAACATACAATACCCTTATATCCAAAGCATCTGATGTCTAAATTACACTGTGTATCTTTGTCTTACTCTCTCTTCTCAATGCCTATTGGCCATAGTATCCTCCTCTACCACTAGAGTCATCTTCCTTCTGGCCCTGTGACTTGATCGTGTTACTAATTTTGGCAGGAAAATACCATATTTAAAACCCTTCACAACGTGACCTGTGACTGCTTTTGAAATTCATCTGCTTCTATTGCTTGGGCTCTAGCTTGGGGCAGGTCTGAATTTTAATCCCATCTTCACTTTGACTCATGAATTCACTTACTCCCATATATATCTGCATCTTTGTTTCACATTTCCACCTTTCTTTAAGGCCTGTGAAGCCTTTTTCCTTCCGCCTAACATAAACACAGCTTCTTTGAATCTTTGCACTTTTTTTTTTTTTTAATAGAGTCTCACTCTGTTGTCCAGGCTGGAGTGCAGTGGTGCAGTCATGGTTCACTGCAGCCTTGACTTCCTGGGCTCAAGCAATCCTCCCACTTCAGCCTCCCATGTAGCTAGGCCTATAGGCATGTGCCACCACACCTGGCTTTTCTTTTCCCCTCCCCTCCCCTCCCCTCCCCTCCCTTCTCTTCCCTTCCCTTCCCTTCCTTTCCTTTCCTTTCCTTTCCTTTCCTTTCCTTTCTTCCTTTCTTCTTTTGTAGAGATGGAATCCTGCCTTTTTGCCCAGGCTGGTCTTGAACTCCTGAGTTCAAGCAGTGCTCCTACCTCAGCCTCCCAAAGTGCTGGGATTACAGGCATTAGCTCCCACACCTAGTGAATCATTGAACTCAGAACAAAGTTTTCTTCTTCTTCTTCTCCTATATGTACATAGAACTTCAAATTGTAGACATTTGTATTCTTAACTCATTCTCCCTACTAAACTACACCTTCTTGAAAACAAATTTTCTTACTCATCTCTTGTCACTTAATGCATCATGAGACCTTACGCATGGTTCACACTTAGTAAATATCAAATGAACATAACTAAATTAAAAGCTTGAAAGTTTTCACCTCTGGGTTGCAAGACCTGTGTTTCTTAAACTACTTTGGCCTTCCCGGTAACTTTTATAAAAGCAAAATAAATTATCAAGAAGACGACAAAGAACAGTTGACAAATAAAAGAGCTAAATTTCCAGAAAGCAGTGACAGCATTCATTTTACTCACAAGCCAAGACAGCTCGACAACACAATTAAAAGCTACTGAAGTAAGTTGGGATTCTTGGTGAAACAACGTTGCATAATATCTCACAATGGCTTTAAGTCACCACAGTGCAGAGGGTGAAAGCATTTTCCACTTGGAATCTAAGGCAACTTAAAAGGATTATTGATTTTTTCCTCTACTTATAAATGAGACTCACGTATTAGGGGTGAAAGCTGCAGACCCAACGTAATGACCTTTCTGCTTGGCTTCTATTTCCTAACATAAACAGAGTCACTTTCTGTGGTTAAGAGGATATTAAGCAGTCAATCTTGTAATTGTGTGTGTGTGTGACTGCCTGCTCCTTGAGCGCAAAAATTAGTAGCAACATCTTTAATTTTACAAATTTTGGTTCTGTTCACTTAGCGTTAGAAATCTCAATATCTTACCTAATGTAAATGACGAGTTAATGGGTGCAGCACACCAACATGGCACATGTATACATATGTAACAAACCTGCACGTTGTGCACATGTACCCTAGAACTTAAAGTATAATTTTTTAAAAAAAGAAATCTCAATATCTAATTGTGTGTTTTCTCTTCCTGCTCTGGTGTTGAAGAGTCTTGTGTTTACTTAACGCCTCATCACTAATACACAAGTTCAGCTGGAAACAGTCGTTTTATTGAAGACATAAGACGTGGCTTGACCTTGTTTAAGATGTAAGATTTAAAATAAACTTATCGTTTCCTGATGCATTATCCTAAGAAGAAAGATTCTAAAATATAAAACAGTGGGAAAGCCCATCTTAAAACTGCCCCCAAAACAAAAGCTGTGGGGGTGACAAAGTCATTAAAATCAGATTTTGTTTTGTGTCTGTCAGATTTCAATTTTGTGATTTAATTAGGGATTTTCTGAAAACAAGTAGAGGCTTGGTGGATTTCCTGCTCTTTGTTGCTAGTTCCTTTCTCAGGGATTTACAATGACTGTATTTTCTCCAGCTTCTCACTCTTTTGAGTGAACTCTAAATTATTTCTGTGTTTATTTTAAGATTTTCTTTCTTTCTTGACTATTCAAAGACATCTACCTTTTCTTTTAATGATAGAAAAGTGATGATCTTGGATGATCATCTGCAACTGTCACTGCAAGCAAGCAGGAACATTTTGTGATTTGAAAGGTACCTAGTACATCCTTTCTCTGTCTAAAACTGTTACCTCTAACACACACACACACACACACACACACAGAGAGACAGTTGTTATGTCTGAAGTTCTCCCATCGAAGGGTTCCCATCAATTCATTCTAACAAACACAAGTTTCACATACCATGTGAGAGAGTCATCCCTTTAGATACTGAAATTACAAAAAGAATATCTGCAATTTACCCAGCACTACTTATGCATCAAGCACAGAACTAAGTGTTCTATTCCTATTCTCTCATTTAGTCCTCACATCATCACAATAAGGTAAATATTAGAGCCCTCAATTTCCATATGAAGAAAGTGAAGACCAGAGAAGTAAGTGACTTGGCCAAGGTCACAGAGCCTATAAGTGCTAAAATGAGCAGGTTTTTCTGATGTCAAAGATTGAGCTCTACCTGACACTGCTTCTGTGAATAAGGAAGTCTCTGTCAAGAGGTTGATAGCCAGAAACAAAAGGGAAGTAATTCTTAAGAGTTTGAAAAGAGCCTTCGATTCTGGCAAGAATTCCATTTTTACAGATAAGAAAACAGGTTCAGGGGATTTTCAAAGTTTCTCAGGCTTATAAACCTAGTGTGTCAGTTACCAATTGTAATGTCTCAGCTTCAAATCTCCTCTCCATTGCCTGATATCCACGATAGAAACAGACCCTGGGTATTAGTTTTCTGTAGTTTCCATAACAAAGTACCACAAGCAGGGCAACTTAAACAACAGGAATTGCTTTTCTGTTCTGGAGGCTAGAAGTCTGAGATCAAGGTGTTGGCAGGCTTGGTTTAATTGAGGCCTGTCTCCTTGGCTTGCAGATGGCTGTCTTCTCGTGTCATTACATGGTCTTCTCCCTGTACGTGTCTGTGTCCTAATTTCTTCCTATAAGGACATTAGTCATATTGGATCAGCTGCCATCCTAGTGAACTCAGCTAGCCTCAATCACCTGTTTAAAGATCTTATCTCCAAACACAGTTCCATCCTGAAGTACTGGGAGTGGAAACTTCCGCATGCAAATTTTAGGAGACACCATTCAGCCCTTAGCACTGTACATGTTTTCTTTTGCAGCTACATAGTATTACACTTTGTTCGTAGATGGTGCTGAAGGCACACTGGAAGAGAAAGGGGTTCTCATCCTGGTTCTGGTACTGCACTAGACAACCCCCGTAGCATATGCAGCACAGCCTCTGCAGAACCCGACTCCTGTAGTATGTGCAGCTTCTGGAGCACATGGCTCCAGCAACACCCACCAGACAGCAGCACGTGGCAATTCCCCACAGACAGCTGCTACCAGCTTCCTCTTAGAAGGCTTTCCGGTAAAGAATCACCAGCATGGGGCCTACCATGGGCAGCTTCTCCAGGCGCCCTCTTGGGTGGCTACACAACAGAATCCTGCCAGCCAGCCCAGCACCGCCCCATCCACGGCTTCTCTAGGGAGCTGCCTTGGGGCAGCATCACAGTGAGTTCCAAGGTACGGCGGTTCTCCAGAGCAGCTTCTCCCAGCAGCTCAGAGAGGGGCTTCTCAGTAAATGCTGCCAACATGGCACCTCATGGTGGATGGCTTTCCCTGGAACTTTTCTGGAATCCCCTTGAGTGTCCTTGCAGTCTTGTGAACGTCTGTGTCATACAGTGAGCTACTGCTGCACCGTCTCCAAAGAAATCCAGACTGTCTCAGGATGAGAAGGGGCATCCAGATTTGACTTTTTTTTATTCCTTGGATATTGTTTCTTATACCTAGAGGGTAGTGGCTGTTTCCTATACCTGCTAATCTTCTATTTATTTATTTATTTTTTTTAGTGGTTTTACTTTTAGTCAATCTCCTGTTAGTCCAATACCCTGTTAATAATTTCTTATATTAATTGTTTCTTTTTAAAATTATCTTTAAATTCAAAAAAATCTTTGTGGTTTCTATCTACCAATTAGACCCTAATACAATTGGTAAGTGGCAAATCTAGTACTCAGGTAAGCCTATAAAAAAAAGAAAATGCATAGGTGTTACAGAGGTTGAAAAGGAAAATGTAAAACTGTCATTCTTTCCAGAGGATAAGGTCATCTATCTAGAAATGCCAGCAGAATGGAGATGAGGACCATAGATGACAGAAATACAATGGAAAAGAAATTAACAATGAAATTTAAACTGCAGGTCCTTACATAAATTAACAATGATAAATAGCTATAAGCTTGGGATTGTAATTAATTTGTCTCTCTACCAAAATTCTAAAAAGTGTAGAATTGAAGAAAATAAAAGTCTATAGGAATGAATGACATCAGCTAGGGACTAGTTTTATAAGCAGAGGGAAGAGGGCTGATCACAATGAGAAATGTAGTAGAGAGAGAATAGCCAGCAAAGAGACTGACAAGGAAGGAACAAGAAAAAATGTGGGCATATAATGTGGAATCCTAGTAAAAAGGAATCAACAGAACTGTGGCCCATAAGCCAAATCTGACCATCCTCCCACCACACCCTCCAACCTTCCACCCCCACCTGTTTTCAGACAGCTCCTGAGCGAAGAATCAGTTTTGTGCTAACACAGAAAAGTTGAATAGTTGCAACCGAGACCGTAGAGCAGCCAAAGTCTAAAATACTATCACCTGGCACTTTACAGGAAAAGTGTAATGACCCTGCTTAAGAAGTGTCTCAAATGCTTTTGTTAGACAGAGGAAAATAAGGACAAAAATATGACCATTTGTTTGCTTGAATTCTGTGTCCCCTGAATGTGAATTTCACATCCCTGAAACTCAGATCAGATATAACCTAAACTTTTTCTCCTTAAAATGGAACTTTACCAACTCTTGAACTCCCATTCTCTAAAATTCAGGATATATTCAGTCTTATTTCATATACTTATCCTACCTAGGGAATATCTAAATTCCAGGCATCTTACTCATCCCTCTAAAATTAAGGAGAAGGTCAGCCTGGTCTATGGCAATCCTCCATCATCCACTGACCTCCATCAAGATGCACATTCTCACCAATCTTTGATGCTTGGCACTGACCTCTGGTATATTATCTACCCTTTGATCACCAGGCTGATGCCAGCCATACGCTGTCTTCCTCACGCCAACGATGCCAGGTGAAGTCTTCAGCTTACTCACCATTCCTTTTTCACTGCTCTCACTTGAACTCTAGGAAACTTGCTGGGCTTTTTCATGTACCATACTGGATGGGCAGAAATCTGTGAGAGCTTACCCCTCTACTGACATCCTTCTATTCAACCAGTTCTCTGGGGGCTTGGGTTCACACCAGGCCACCCCAAGAAAGGAAGGCACAAGTGTTGTTCAGCCCAAACTTATCAGAAACAGAGAGAAAGTGGGTCTATGATTTTTGAACTTGCTTAGAGACATTCTCCAAGGTCTGACTCTTCATTTTCTCTCACAAATCTGAAGCTTTTCCCAATTTTAACAATTCTTTCGATGGAAGAAAAACTAATTCTTACAACATTTTTATTTTTTTAATTATCTTTAATACATCAGAATAAGTAATGAGTGAGGCGATATCATGGCATATTTCATATGTATTAACAATTAATAAAGGAATTTTATTAAAAATTTAATGCCCATAAATTTTACAACTTAGATAAAATAGATAATTTCCTTAAAAGGCATAAATTACCAAACTCAATAAAGAGAAAATAGATAACTCAGATAGCTGTATGTATCAAATACATTGAAATTGTATTTAACAGTCTTTCCCAAAAGAAAACTAGAGATCCAAATGTTTTCACTGGTGAATTCTATCTAACATTTATGAAGAAAATAATGCCAAGTCCACATTAACTCTTCCAAAAAATTAAAGAAGATGAAATACTCATCGTATGAAGCAAGGATTACTCTGATACCAAAACAAAATACAAGAAAACAACAGACCATATCCCTTATAAATGTAGCTGCAAATATTCTAAACAAAATTTTAGCAAATCAAATTTTACAGTACATTGAGATGATAATACATCATGACCAAGCTGAGTTTTTCTCATAAATGCAAGGTTGGCTTTATATCTTCAGAAAAAATCAATGTATTAAAAGGCTTAAAAAATAAAAGCCATGTGACCATCTCAATAAATGCAAAAAAAGCCTTTGACAAATTCTAACACCCGTTTATGACAAAAATAAATAAAAGTCTCCATATCAGGAATGAAAGGGAACTTTCTCAAACCGATAAAAAGCATCTACAAAAAAAGTGGAGCTAAGATCATATTTAATTGTATAAGTTAAATTAAGAGCAGAATGTGAATTGTATTGATGTCAGGTTAAACACTGATACTTTGTCCTACAGGCCAGAGATGGCCTATTGGTTTTATCTCAAATGCCAAATCTAGTAAACTACATTGACAAGACTTCTGAGACTACATTCAACCTTTGCAAGAAATAGAGTTTTAAGATAAGGGCAATATGAAATAGTATGTGCATGTTATCCTTGCTACGAACAATAGGAAATTACTGACAGTACAGGAGCCACATCAATAGAGAACACAATAGAATCTCAAACTTGAAGGGACATAAAAATTTAAACTTGTGCTCTATTTTTATTTTTATTTTTTTATTGTACTTTAAGTTCTGGGATACATGTGCAGAAGCTGCAGGTTTGTTACATAGGTATACATGTGCCGTGGTGGTTTGCTGCACCTATCAACCCGTCATCTAGGTTTTAAACCCCATATGCATTAGGTATTTCTCCTAATGCTCTCCCTCCCCTTGTCCCCCATCCCCTAACAGGGACCAGTGTGTGATGTTCCTCTCCCGGTGCCCATGTGTTCTCATTGTTCAACTCCCACTAATGAGTGAGAACATATGGTGTCAAATTTGTATTTTAAAAAGAACATACTGATGAGGGGGTGCAGAATAACTCATTTAAGAGACTAAATATGAAGCTATTATACTTGCAATAATGAGGTGCCTTTCCAAGATTTAGAAAAGTATAGACTACTTATGCCTACAAAGATAAGAACGAAAATATTATGAACCATATTAAAGAGGCCAAATAATTCTTACACTAAAGCTCTAAAAGAACTCAATGAGGGCTTGGTCATAGATAAAGAAATAATTTATTAATCAAAAGGAGGATGACAATTGTTATGATTATTGAAAGTGAAACATCAGTAAAGAAATATCAGTTGATCTATAGCACTCTTCAATGGAAAGGATGCGCTGAACCATAAAAGGAATTGTCTGGTACTCACGGCCACTATGACACTAAGGTGATATGAGTTCATTAGACTTCCATAGCTCCATAAGACTAGTCATTAAAATCATCTGATCAACACTCCTTACTCTGATTCTATTCCTACCATCAACTTTCTGGTTATCTTTTGGTTTGCATGTGATTTACCTTTAAAGAAAGTACACTGATCACTGAACTCTGCTCTCTGGTTCAATTTGTTTTGTATTATTAATTTCAAAATTAGCATTACATTTTATATATGCATCTATTATGACTCAGGCAGTTAAGTTTCAGCACCCTCTAAGTTCTACATATATTAATTCCCATGTTTCTAAGACCCATCCAATGCTGAAATGTAATGACTAAACGAAGTTACCACTATTATGGAAATATATAGCTCTGTCTCACTGCTTACCTCCAAATTGTAACAAATAGCATAATACGTATTTGTTTTGTTGTAGTATAAAGAAAGGTGGAAAATATATATATGTATAGTAAAGATCTTAAAACTAATTCCTTGCTATGTACCCAAACCCAGGTAAAATTATGTTGTGGAACATGATAAGAATAATGCAGTTATTGTGTTAAAAACAACAAAAAAAATGTATCATATACTTTTGAATTTTAGAGCTAAATTGGCCATTACAAAAGATAAGAAGACATTGCCTAGAAATCTGATGATCTAATGTGACATATTTCACTCTTCTCCCCCTTCTGGTATTGAACAATGAAAATACAAAATGTTACCAATAATAGCTACCTTACTTGAATATAATTGTCCATGCTGCATTAATTTTTAATTAATTTTTGATAGGCAAGCATTGTGGTATCTTTCTGCAAAAATATTAAACATTTAAATTATATTCTCCTTTAATCAGCTTATTATATTAAGAAAAGAAAAAAATTATTTTGGCAACTTCAGCCTTCATTGGCTTTCTTTTTTGTTGATTTCCATGAAGACTTTAAGGGCACGTTCTCATTAGGTCTTCCACATATTTGCCCATTTTTCATTTTTTGAAATTAAAAAATATATATATGAATGATATCAGGCATGCTTTTGGCACTTCTACATTTTAAAGCTTACAAATGGAGTTCAAGATAACAAACTGCCAAAGACTGTAGGGAAAACAGAGAGCAAACACTGAGTGTGCCAAGCAAGTTGTTTGCCATCAGTCATATTGACATAATGTGCCTACACTGAGAGAGACATAACAGCATCCTGCTAGATAATTCTAGGGCAAGGGGGTGAAAGCTTTATAGAACAATTAGTGAGTTATTCTTTTTACCTATTTAAAGAATGATTACAAAATGACATCTTAGTTTGGACTGCTGATTGACATTGACTCATTTGCAGTCAAGAATTTTTAGCACAACACCTGGAGAAAGAGATATGGACGTAACTAGACCAGTATTGTGTTTTTATGTGACCCAGGCGATAACCTTGAAACAATAGAAAGATAACAAATTGAAAACTGGCATATTTGTATATAAAAATATAATTTTTACCCTCAAGAAATTTACAATAAAATATAAAATTTGAAAATATGAATGTAAGGAAATCTATGCATATTCTTTTTCTCTTGTCAATAAATTTACATATATTAGGTAACTTAAAAGAGCTCTGAGAAATAAGCAAAAGATGAAAACCATACAAAGAACAACAAAACTTTCTTATTTCCTATTTTGAGGGAAAAAGTATTCATCTGAAAGGCTTAGTTTGGTAGTGGTAGGCAGTCGCGATATTATTTTAGAACTTGCCTGATGGGCTGGAGATATTACATAAGGGTATCTACATCACAGGACCAGGAAAACTCACATTCTTTGATTCATTCAGCTAGTTAGCCCCTCTAGTGTGGAGTACAAGTTTAGGGTGAACAAAAATACACATACAGAAATTATGTCATAACATGATAAAATAAAATGTAATAAAAAATGATGAATGTCATATGGCTGAAATGCCCTTCATTTAATTCCCAGACTGATTATTAAGATATTCAACTGACCAGTTTAAAACCAGACAGCTAAAAATTCTACCTAGATGTGTCGTGCACTGCAAACCCAGCATGCTGAAAATTAGATTCACTATATATTCATCTAAAAATTATTTTTAGAACATACTGTGTTCAAGGCAACGTGACTTTTCCTTCTCCTTATTTCTGCTCCCATGTTCAGAAAACATCACATATGAAAGTAGACCAAAGACTAACTATTACCGGCTACTATATACACCAAAATCAGTTTTTATCAAGTATTTGTACTTCTTCATAAGTATGGACATTATTCAGCAAATAATTGCACAAAATAACCTATTAACTTGGCCAGTTGCCTTTGGTTCCCTCTGTACCTTCTTGTTTCAGAAACTTCCCGTCTCAGTATGGTACAACATCCACAGGTGCCTGTTTGTGGAATCTCTACGGTGGATCTCCACTAGGGTCAGGGTTTTTATTGGCTTTAGTAAAATCAAAGGCATATAACTATCATTCTTGGAGAGTGTAGAATTTTGTTTCTATCATAAAATGTTTCCATATGATTGACGATATACCAGAAATATCACTGCTTTACAATACATACCTCTAGAAATAGTGAGGGTATTTCAAAATGTTGGTTTATACCCCAAAAAGACAGTAAGAGAATAAAAGATGTGTTAACTGATGAATTCAGTGAATAATCTCTCAATGGAATTCTCTCATTCTTTTCTTACTACTATACCCTCTTTTATAATTTCCTGTCTCTGAACAAGCATGTACATGTGTATTCACAAGTGCACAAACAGAGAAAGTTACATGAATCACTTTCTTTTTTTTTATTACAACCTGAAATGGTTTCCTCTACTTAAGGTCCATGATACTTGACACTATTAAATGATGGGCTCTTTTTCTACTTTAGTTTTCTTTTACTTTGCTTGCTATGTAACAATAAATATTTACGCCATACTGATCAAGATTTAAGGAAAAAAAAGAGGGAAAGGAAAATAAAATGTTAGCTCTGTTTGTGGTATTCACTTAATCTTTTTCAAAATGAATTCCATAGTATTGAAAAATAAGAAAAAAATTATCTTACGTGGCAAGGTCAAATTTATTATAAACTATATTTGTTCATTTTGCAAGTCAGTTTTTGCTAAAAGAAGAAATTTATAATCCTCAGAAAACTATGAACACAGATCATAATATTGGCAAAAATAATTCTCTAAAAATATTTGGTATGTTTATAATTGGTATACTGTCTTTGGGAAATTACTTAAGCAGTGGATAACATAAAAATTGTTTTTATCTATCTCTAATAACAGTATTTCTAATTTGTAACTACTTATATAAGGCATGATGGCACTAGTAAAAGAGTGAAGTATCAAATAGGAATACTATATTATTTAGGGTAAGGTAAGGTAAAGTAATAAATAAAATCAAAATTTTAGCAGCTTGATACAATTGAAGTTTATTTCTCAGTCATAAGTGTGTGCTCCTGGTTGGTGGAGACTCTTCCTCACACTATAATTTAGGTACCCAAACTTTTTCTAAACTGTGACTCTGCTCTGTCCTAAAGGCTTCAACATTATTACCTGGCTGTAGGTGTATGAGACAAGCACCATTGCTTCTTAAAAGTCTTACCTAGAAATTGAACACATCACTTCCTCTCACATTTCAGAATTATTTACAAGGTCATATCTAGCTTCAAGGGAAACTAAGAGATAAAATTCCACTGGGAACAGCCATCATGCTAAACCATGAAAATGTGCATAATTTTTGGTAGACAAACCTTTAACCCCATTATGTTCAGATAAGCCCAACATATTCAACCAAGAAATATGATTTTTGAATAAGACACTAAAAATTTAGTAGAAGCCATAAAATCTTTTGGAAAACATGTGTTAATACATCTCTGTGGCATACTTGTTTTATTTCTTGTATTTCTTAAATTGTTTAAAATTACTGTTTTGTTCACCAAGCGCATCAATTTATTCATTTTACTACTGACCAAACAAAAATGTTGCATAAATGTATAATAACACAACAATGTAACCCTGATTCATTTAGTTTCCTAATCATAATTTCAAGAACATATCTACAGAAAGCAAATACATATCTACATTTGTTCCCAGCTCTTTTTTTATATGAAATTCCAGTAGATGTCTACGATCCTGACCAAGTGAATACTGACATTAAAAATCAAGATGGATTACCCATAAATTTTTCACATTTATCTACTACTTATGAACAGGTAATTTTGGTTGCCTGTGCTCATGGGGCATTGCTCAAGAAATGTTTTCCCAAACCAATATTCTGTAGATTTTCCCCGATGTTTTCTTGTAGTAGTTTCACAGTTTGAGATCTTAGATTTAAGTCTTTAATCCATTTTGACTTGATTTTTGTGTATGGTGAGAGATAGGGGTCCAGTTTCATTCTTCAGCATATGGATATCCAGTTTTTCCAGCATCATTTATTTAAAAGACTCTGCTTTCCTTAGTATGTTCTTGGCATCATGTCAAAAGTGAGTTCACTTTAGGTGTGTGGATTTATTTCTGGGTTCTCTATTCTGTTCCATCGGCCTACGTGTCTGTTTTTACGCCAACACCATGCTGTTTTGTTTACTACAACTCTGTAGCAAGATCTGAAGTCAAGTAATGTGTTTGCTCCAGTTTTGTTCTTTTTGTTTAAGACAACTTTGGCTATTCTGAGTCTTTTGTGGCTCTATATAAATTATAGGATTTTTAAAAAATTCTTTGCAGAATAATATTTGTATTTTGGGATAGGGATTGCATTGAATCTGTACATTGCTTTGGGTAGTATAGACATTTTAACAATATTGAGTCTTCCAATACATGAACATGGAATATTTTTCCATTTCTTTCATTAGTGTTTTATAGTTTTCATTATAGTGATCTTTCCATTCTCTGGGTAATTCCTAGGTATTTATTTTATGCATGGCTGCTATAGATGTCATTACTTTTTAATTTCTTTTTCACATTATTCACTGTAGGCATATAGAAATGCTACTGAGCTTTGTATGTTGATTTTTGTATCCTGCAACTTCACTGACTTTGTTTATCAGTTCTAACAGTTTTCTTATAGAGTCTTTAGGTTTTCCTAATTATAAGATCATATCATGAGCAAACGAGGTTAATTTGATATCTTTCTTTCCAATTTGGATGCCCTTTATATCCTTCTCTTGTCTGATTGCTCTAGCCAGGACTTCCAGTAGTATGTTGAATAACAGTGGTGAAAGTGGGCATCCTTGTCATTTTCCAGATCTCAGAGGAAAAGCTTTCAGTTTTTTTTCCCATTTAGTATGATAATACCTGTGGGTCTGTTGTATATGGTTCTTAATGTATTGAGGTATCTTCCTTCTGTTCCCAGTTTTTTGAGGGTTATTATCATGAAGGGATGCTGAATTTTATCAAATGCCTTTTCAGAGACAATGGAAATAATCACAAGGTTTTTGTCCTTCATTCTGTTGATATGATGTATCATGTTGATTGATTTGCATATGTTGAAGCATCCTTGCATCCCAGGGATAAATCCTAGTTGGTCAGGATGAATGTCCTTTATAATGTATTGTGGAATGAGTTTGCTAGTATTTTGTTGAGGATTCTTGCATCAATATTCATCAGAGATACTGGTCTGCAATTATTGTTTTTTGATGTGTCTTTGGTTTTGCTATCAGGGTAACACTGGCCTCATAGAATACGTTTGAAAGTATTCTCTCATCCTCTATTTTTTGGAATAGTTTGAGTAGGATTGGTATTAGTTCTTTAAGTGTTTGGTAGAATTTGACAATTGGGCCATCAGGTTCTTTACTGGGAGACTTTTTATTACAGCTTCGATCTTGTTACTTGTTATTGATATTTTCATGGTTTGGATTTCTTCCTGGTTCAATCTTGGTAGGTTGTATGTACCTAGAAATTTATTTCTTTTAGATTTTCCAATTTATTGGCATATAGTTGCATGTAGTACCCATTAATGAGCCTTTGAAGTTCTCCTTCTTCTCCTTCTTCATTTCTGATTTTATTGATATGTATCTCCTCTTTTTTTTTTCTTATTCTAGCTAAAAGTTTGTAATTTTGTGTAATTTTTTTTAAAAAAACAACTTTTTGCTTCATTGACCTTTTGTGTTTTTAATTTCAATGTCACTTATTTCTGCTCTGATCTTTATTATTTCTTTTCTACTACTAATTTTGGGTTTGGTCTGCTCTTGCTTTTCTAGTTCTTTAGGATGCAATGTTAGATTGTTCATTTGAAGTTTTTCCTCCTCTTGGATGTAGGCACTTACAGTTATAAATTTCCCTCTTAGTACTGATTTTACTGTATCCCAGAGGTTTTTGTATGTTGTGTTTACATTATCATTTGTTTCAAGAAATTTTTCAATTTCCTTCTAATTTCTTCATCAACCCACTGACCATTCAAGAGCATATTGTTTGATTTTCCATGTGTTTGTATAGTTTCCAAAATCCCTCTTTTTATTATTTTCTCATTTTATTTCATTGTGGTTAGAGAAGATGCTTGATATTATTTCAAAGGTTTTAATGTTTTAAGATTTGTTTTGTGACCTAACATATGGTCTATTCTGGAGAACGATTCATGTGCTGAGGAAAAAATTGTGAATTCCATAGTTCTTGGATAAAGCATTCTTTAATCTATTAGATGCATTTGGTCTACAGTGCAGATTATATCTAATGTTCCTTTGTTGATTTTCTGTCTAGAAAATCTGTCCAATGCTGAAAGTGAGGTGATAAAGTCTCCAGCTATTACTTTATTGGGGCCAATCTATCTCTTTAGCTCTAATAATATTTCCTTTATATATATTGGTGGTCTAGTGTTGGGTGCCTATATATTTAAAATTGTTATATCCTTTTGCTGAATTGATTTCTTTATTATTATATAGTGACCTTCTTTGGCTCTTCTTATAGTTTTTGTCTTGAGGTCTATTTTGTCTGATATAAGTACAGCTACTGCTACATTTTTGGCTTTTGCTGGCATGGAATATCTTTTTTCATCCCTTTATTTTCATTCTATGTATGTCTTTATAGGTGAAGTATGTTTCTTGTAGGCAACAGATCGATTGACTTTGTTTTTTTTCAACTATGCAGCCATCTTAGGTCTTTTGATTGGAGAGATTAGTCTATTTACATTTAAAGTCATTATTGATAAGTAGGAGCTTACTCCTGCCATTTTGTTATTTATTTTTTCTTTTTTTTAGTTGCCTTCTCTTTCTTCTTTCTTTTCTTCCTGTCTTCCTTTAGTGTAGATGGTTTGATTTAGTTCCTCTCTTTTTATTTTTTTTATGCCTCTATTGTATGCTTTTTGGTTTAAGGTTGCCATGAGGTTTGCAAATACTGCCTTATGGCCCTTTATTTTAACCCAATAACAACTTAACACTATATAAACAAACAAAAAGAAAAGTAATAAAAACTCTACTCTTAACTTTGTCCCCCTACTTTTTAACTTTTTGTTATTTCTACTTATATCTTATTATACTGCCTGTGCCTCAAAAAGTTGTTGTAGTAATTATTTTGATTAGTTCATTGGTTATTCTTTTTACTTAGGATAAGAGTAGTTTACACACCACAGTTACAGCATTATCATATTCTGTGTTGTTCTATGTCCTTACTATTACCAATGAGTTTTCCACCTTTAGATGATTTCTTACTGCTTATTAATATTAAATAAGTAATTTCAATATCTCTAACTGATCTGCAACAATTCACCCAAACTCCAGATGAATTTCCAGCTGATTAGTTCGATTTTTAACACTGACACTGTTTTCTCCAAATTAACACATCCAAATCAAACTGGATCTTTTTCCCCTTCAAACATAAAACTTGATGGTCTTCAGATATTTTGGTGAATGATGCACTCATTCATTAATCAAATAAAATTTTACCTGGAGCTCATGTGAGAGGTGTCAACTCTTTGTCAACAGACTCTAAAAGAGGGTCATTTTGGTAAAACCGACACACACAACGACCAATAAAAAGCAATGCTGCTACCTATCCTAATCAAAATAGCCCTGCATACATAATTGTTAAACAGTCAAAAAGGGTGACCAAACATTGAAAGACATTCAACAGGTAGGAGGAGATGAAAAATGAATAAATCAAACTGATTTTAAATAAAAATGCAATAATTCAAGAAGAGATAATTTTATTTCAAATCCATGATTATGTCAAGTAAAGAGAATGTTGACTTCATAAAAAGAGACTGCTAGAGACATAAAAGAATAAGAAATCAAATAGTTCATAGAAACTATTAATAAAAAATTAATTTCCATTAAATCACCAAATGAGTATTTCTCAGTCTAAAGTCCTATCTTAGGATTTCAGATATAATACAGGACACCCATCTAGATTGGAACTTCAGATGCCTAATGAGTACTGTTTTAGTCTAAGTATGACCCAAATATTGCATAGAATATGCCTATGAAAAGGTAATTCGTTGACAAGGAAAGGACAAAGTAATTTGTTGCTTCTCTGGAATTCGGATTTGACTGGGTGCCCTGTATTTGTATTTGCTAAATCTGACAGCCTTACCTATTATATAGTTAGTGAGTGGAGATTAGATAATACACAAAGAGATCATAAAGAAACTATAAAGTAAGTTTGTATTACTTTTCTCTTAAAAAATATAATTTCCAGTTAAAATGAAAATCACTAAATACAAAAAAATGCATGACTAAAGACTTAAGTAGGAGTCTAAAAGACAAAGTCTAGAAATTCTCTTATAAATTAGATAGAAAAAGATAAAGAGGAAAAGCATGAGGGAAAATTCACGGGATATATAAAGATTAGATTCAAAAAGCTAACATCTATCCAATAAGAGTTCTGGAGGGAAAAACAAGGACAATGCAGAGGAGGAGGTAATTTTCAGAATACCATGTTTGAATTTTACATAACAAAAAGTTAACAGAAATTTTCTAAAATTGGAATTCCTAATAAAAATATTTTAAGGTGAGACAGAAAACCAAAAATGAATTTATAATAACAATTATCAAGGTGGCAGAGAAAACAGAAGGGAAGAAGAAAAAATATGCTAAAATCATTATTTTCAAATGGAGGAGAATAACATGACTCAAGATAGATGTATTTATTATTTAGACCTGTAGTGATATATTTAGCCCAGATTTCTCAAAACAAAGCTTCAGGTTAAGGCTTGAATGAAGGTAGTTTATTTGGGAAGTGAATTCACTAATCAGGAATGAAATAATTAGTGAGTGAGACAGGGAAGGAAGAAAAGCAAATGTAAGAACGGGTTGTTGAGTTGGCTACCATAACAGGTGACTAAAACTCAACTCTAATGTATTTTCTGCGGAGTATTAGGAAAATTATTTTGCATTAATCTCCCAGGAAATGAAAGAGGAAAAACTTAGCCATATATTTCATGCCCCGTTGGTTAAAGCCAATAATGTGTTCTATCTAATGTCAACACAATCAAAACTGTGATCAGAAGCAAAAGACTTAACACAAACCTGAGGCAAGTGAATGTGTACAGTTGTCTTTTCCATGTGAAAGCAAGTTGCATTTAATCATCTGTATTGATTGGCATTAAGAAGATTACATTCACCAAATCAATAGCCATATCTGAAGTGCTTAAAGTTGTGTCTATATTTTCTAGTCTGCCAAGGTTAGACATTTATTATTTCTCAGCTACACTTAAAATTAGATGCTGGGCCTCATTTTTATAACAAAAAGTCTGGAAATGTAGGAGATAAGAATCTCCTCAGAAGCTGCCACAGAGCCCCTCTGGTTTTAACAATATGCCTTAAATTGATCATTAGCTAAAAATAGTCATTTTCTTTTTTTCAGTGCATCATAACAGTTTATAATAGCCAGACAACTCCACTATTCCTAAAACTGCTATTTTTTTCCTTCCATTCAAGTGCAACAATTTCTGCATAACCCAACATTTTCTCTTCCCCCATTCCTTCATTCAAATTCATCACTTGTCTGATGCTTAATTTTATGTAACAACTTGGCTGGGCTAAGATGCCCTGATATATGATCAAACATTATGCTGGATGTTTCCATCAGGGTGTTTTTGGATGAGATTAACATTGAAATCAGTGAACTCTGAGTAAAGTAGGTTGCCTTCCCTGATGTGGGGTGGGGGTCAGGGGGACAGAGTTGCATCCAATCCGTGCACTCCTGTATAGAACAAAAGACGCCCTTGATTGACAATAAGGAATTCCACCACTAGAGGCCTTCGAACTTGAACTGCAACATTGACATTTCCTAGCTTGTCTCTAGTCTACCAGCCCACCCTGTAGATTTTGGACTTACCAGCTTCTATAATCATATCAGCCAATTCTTATAACTATAACATATAATAAATTGTATAACTCTATATATGTATATATACATATATACAAAAGAAGGACTATGTATGTGTTTGTGTATGTGTGTACATTTATTATATACATATGCATGTATTATATATCCTATATATAATACATCTATAGGTACATATCAATATTTTATTCCACTTATTTAATACGCATTTTTTATCAAAGTCTTCTTTGTAATTCCTATGATCTCAGCTTTCAGAATTTCCTTTTCTAGCATTCAGCACGTTGGTAGTAATAGATTAGAACTTTGATCATATTCACATAATCTAAAATTCATTTACTTTAAAATCTTTAGAATCTTATTTTATTTTATAAATATTTTTCAATAGTCAAAGAGCAGCATTGAAATCTCAACAAAGATTCCACTATCCCAGTGGGAATAAATCTCTATTTTACAAGCTGTAGCTATCTGAGTCAAAGTAATTTTCTATATTATGTCCATTTATAAGTAATTACATTATTTTTACACTGTTCATCCAATATTAGAGAAAATACTTGAACTCTGCTGCCTGAACATTACTCTAGGCATGATCCAAGAGAAAATGTAATCATAATATCGACAGCTCTGTTTAAACTCCCTTCAAAGAAGTTTGGATCAGTCTCACACTGTGTCTGAAAGCAGATATTTATAAATTGCTTTGAATTATATGACACCTTTCTTCTCCCAAGGAGCTTATTCTTATAGTATTTATTCTGTGGCATTTCAAATAATTGATTTGTTTCAGTGTGCATGTCCAGAGGCCCCAAGGACATGGCCATGTTTTCCGCAGACCTAATAACTAAAATTAACTTGGGGCAAAAACCAATGAAGGTAGGCTAATGCAATCAAGTGGGAGGCACAAAGACCCAGTGTGTTGTGTGTTGTTCATCTCATGGAATATTTTTTGTGTGTGCTGCAAGGATATTGAAGATATATAAGATATTGAATTTTCTGTTTCTATTTCTGACCCTCTGCTGACTCAGTAACTGACTGTGGACAAGGAGACACTAAACATTTTGCAGCTGCACCACAATTATTTAGTAGAAATTATGTTATTGGTGAGCTGTGTTCAAACAGCATTACCTGCCAGACATTACACTGACAAAAGACATCATATCATAAATAAATTGAAATTCCTCAGATGATGAGAACTTGCAAACATAGCTTGTGTCTTATTTTACTGAATAAAACAGAACTCCCACGCAGCTCCACTCAGAGCCCAACCTAGTGTTACTTGACCCATGAAAATTCCTTGAAGTCTCTAATAAACGTTTGCCTCAAGAGAATTTAGCAATATTGTCTGAGTTGCACCAGTAATCAAAGATCTTATCTAATATAACAACAGAAATTGAAACCGAAGATGACAAAGATGATGCTGCTAAAAACCCAATATTCAATAGGTAGCTTTTTATAAGACATTAACACTGTTCCTTGAACTTACAATATGACTATTTTCGATTCTCGGCCCAGAATACAACTATAATGTGTGAAGTTGTATTTAGTTAAATTAAGTTGGTATGAAACGCTGTAATCTAAAAAAAAAACAGCAAGAATATAAGTCACTGTTGATGTTGTTTCCATCTGAATCTAGAGTTAATTTCTACTTTCCATAAGGTATTTGTTTTGTTTGGTTTGGTTTTACATAGATGTCAAATGCCTATGAATTTCCTAGGAGTATATTTCTCATCATTGTTATATGCTCAAGCTGTCAGTATGTCAGACATAGAGAAGAAAGGACTAAGGAGTATGATACGCATCTGTACACTTATTTTGTATAAATTAATGATGACAATCCCACTTGAAATCCAATTAGCATATTAATATTAAATCAATCTAGATTTCTTGGTAAAATCTCAACAAGAATAAAAACAGATTTAAATTTGAAAAAAAATACTGCTTTTTGTGTGTATGTGTTTTTCACATAGCCCATTTTCCATTTCTTTTTCCATTAGTTAATAGCTCCATGGGGCTTTCCCCTGGGCCAGTAGCTGGGCTTTGAGCTCACATTTCTAACAAATCTCTGCCAGTGGAGGCAATAGTGTTGCCTGCCGTGTCAATTCAGTCCTTACCTCTTTTTCTAATTGTTCTGATGTCCTCAGAATCCCATGTGCCAAAATAAGCCCTTGTCCGTCTGTTTCAGAGCTCTATGTGCCTGAGCTAGTTTTCACAAACACAGAAACATCTCCTGCACTAATGATCTTCTGCACAAGTATAGGTTTGAAAAGAGCTGTGTATGGGATTCACTTCAGAAAAGTATTCCTCTGTTCAGTTATGAAGATAAGGATTAGGTTCAACTTTTCAAGTTATTCTATGTTACTAAAACTTTTGTTTTCTTTAATGACCTTGATATTAGCCTTTCATCTTAATACATATAGAGTTAATGATTATGGATTTTAAGGAGGAACAGTTGTCTTTCTTCTGTGTTTTTGTACAGTGATGTTCAACTGCACAGATGTAGACACTATGTGGATATTTGGATTTAACTTTGGTTATTGTCTCTTCAAGCAGGTACCACACAACAAGACTTAAAGGTATTGTATGCATACACAATGGTATTCAAAAATAATGAATCTCTTGACACTTTCTAAATGTTTAGCCCACCTAAGGCCCATCTCTCAATATGTCTATAGTAAGAATACAATTAAGAAGTAATCTGTTTTGCTTCTGCCTCCAGCCATGATGGAGTAACAGGGCTAAGATTTATCCTCCCATTGTAAACAACAAACAACTAAAAAATAAAGTATAAAGAATCAACGGTTTTCAGATATTAGACAATGGGTAGAACAATCACCTCTGAGAAAAGGGAAAAAAATCAAGTGAGCCCTACAATTGTCCCATCTTGCTAACTACAAATGTTTCCAGGCGAGAGCACGGGAAGAAGAAATGCAGAGAGAGCCTACCAGTAGTGCTGAGTTGAGAAGACAAGTACAGAGTTCACAGATGCCAAGGCATCTAGAATTCACAGGGCAGCATACTGGAAAGAGGCAACTGCCTAAGAAAGAAGCTCAGAGGTCTGCAAAGGGCTCCCCTTGAGGCTTCGTCATGAGCATGAGCATGATTAGCATATGCAGAGTGAAAAGCTCCCTAATTCATGGGGCACCGAGTAGAGTCCTCAGAAGGGCATTGCTTCAAGCGCACCTAGAAAGGATCAGCTTCTTTTCAAGCAGCTTACTGTTTTGCAGAATGAAGTCCAAAACTACTAAAAAGAATGCAAATACTCTAGAATGCCACATATAAAATTTCAGTTAAAAAATAGGCATAAAACAAAAACTGGGGAAAAATCAATCAGTACCAACAGACACAGGAATGACAGACATGACAGAATTAATAGATATGAAAATTAAAGCAGTCATTATAAATACACTCATTATGTCCAGGAAAATAAATGAAAACAAGCATAATAAGGAGAGACATGGGGGAAAAAAGATCAAAATCAAAATTCCAAATAAGAAAAATAAAGCAAAAGACACATTCTTTTAGAACACGCTTCTAACATTCACCAAAACAGAGCATATTATGACTCACGAAGCAAGTCTCAATAAATGTAAAAGATTTTAAAACATGCAAAATGTGTTGTCTAGCCAGAATAAAATTAAAAATTAATAACAAAAATTTATAACTTTCATAAATATATTGAAATGAAACAACCTAATTGTAAATAATTGATGGGTCATAGAAGAAATCACAAAGGAGATTACAAAATATATGAACAAAATTCAAATGAAAGCATACTATGTCAAAATTTTGAGGATGCAAATAAAGCAGTTCTTAGAGAAATGTTTATAACTTTATAGGTGTATATAAGAAAAGCAGAAGGGTCTACAATCTATATACTAAGCTTCCACAATGAGTAATTAGAAAAAGAAGAGAAATTATATTAAAAATAAGCAGAAGAAAGAAAATAACACAAATCGATGAAATAGTAAAGTTATATAAATCTATACCACTTTGTATACATAAAACTACACACACATTCTCACACACACACACATATATATTATACATATATATTGAGAGAGAGAGAAACAGACATAGAAAATCAACTAAAACATAAGTGGCTTATTTGAGATCAATAAAATTGATAAACTTCTAGACCGATTAAAAGGAGAGAAGATGTATATTTCCAGTATCAGAAATGAGAGAAGAAAACTCACTACAGAGGCTACAAACATTAAAGGAATATTATAAATAATTGCAAGCCAATCATTCCAACAACTTAGATGAAATGAACTTTAAAAAATAAACTAACAAAGCTCATTCCTGAAAAACTAGATAACACAAATAGCCCTTTATCTCTCTAAAAATTGGATTTGTACCAAAATGGTCACAATGATTAAAATCTAGGGATATATAAGACTTCATTGGTGAATTCTAACAACATTTAAGGAAAAATAATACAAGCTATTATTTCAGCTCATTCTGATGAGCTACATACAATGACACTCACAAACACAGATCCAAAATTGTCAGCCTAATTTTAGAAAATGAAATTTAACAATATTAAAAAGACTAATACATCATGACTAAGTGGGATTTATCTCAGAAATAAAAGTTTTGTTTAGCATTGGAAAATCAAACAGCATAATTCACCATCATACAGACTCAAACTGAAAGAAAAGATATTCTCAGTATAAGTGGAAAAGCATTTTACAAAATGTAACATCAACTCATGACTTTAAAACTCAGTGAATAGAAATTGAAATTGTGGAATTGTGGCAGTTTGAATAATTGACTCCTGATCACTGAAAGCTGTGAGTGTTACCTTATATGGCAAGAGGGGCTCTGCAGGTATGATTAAATCTTGAAATGAGGTTATCATCCTGGATTATCTATGTGGGTCCTAAAACAGCCACAGGCATTCTTATAAAAGGGAGGCAGGGGGAGATTCTAGTCCGAAGAAAGGGATATGATGACCTCTGCGTGAGATTGGAGCATGGAAGGACCAATCCAGAGCCAGGGAATACAAGGAATGCAGTTCTAGAAGCTGGAAAAGGCAAGAAAATAGACTCTCTCCCTAGAGCTTCCAGAGGGTACATGACCCTGGTGACACCTTGGTTTTGTTCCAGTATATCCCATTTCAGATCTCTAGCCTCCAGAAGTGCAAGAAAATAATTTTGAGTTATGCTAACATACCAGATTTGTGGTAATTTGTTAAAGCTGTCATAGGAAACTAGTATGGAAGAAAACTTCCTCAGCCCAGCAAATGCCATCTAAGAACAATCAATAGCTAACATCATGCTTAATCATAAAACTGAATGCTTTTTCCTTAAGATTGAAAACCAGGATTGGAAGCAAGTATGTCCAACATTATGCTGTAGATGCTAGTAAATTCAATAAAGAAAAATGTAAATAAAAAGTATAATGATAAAAAAGCAGATTTAGGTAGAAAATTGTTTACTTTTTAAAAAGCTAATGAAACTAATGAGTGAGTTTAGCAAAATTACCTGACTCAATTTCAACACTACAAAACTAAATATAGTGGCAAAAAGCCCAGAAAATGAAATAGAAAAAAAACCTAATACCATTTACAGAAACATAAAAATACTAAATACGTAAGACTGAAATTTGACAAAAGTTGTGGAAGGTTTATACACTGAAATCTACAAAATATTGTCTTCAAAATAAAGGAAGACTTAAATAAATGGAGAAATGTAGTACAATCAGAAGATCCAATATTGTTAAAATGTTAAACTCTTTCCAGATTGACCAAGGTCAAGGGTTGGCAAACTTTTTCTGTGAGGAACCAGATAGTAAATATTTTAGGCTTTGCAAGCTATATGTCATCTCTATTATACATTCTTTGTTTTTTGCTTAGGTTTGTTTTTTGCAACCACTTAAAACTGTAATAATAGCTATTTTTAGCTCAAAGTCACTACAAGAACAGACTCTGGGGTGAATTTGACACACGGACTGTACGTTATTGACTCCTGCTATAGATTCAGTGAATCCCAGTGAAAATCCCAACAGACTTTTATTATGAAATTATATGGAAACACAAAAGTGCTAAAATAGCTAAAGATTGAAAATGAAAAACAAAGTTGAAAGACTTATACTTCCTGGCTTGAAGACTTATTTTTCAACCCCCAATTAATCAAGTTAGTGTTAGATTCATATCAAGTTATATAAACATATACAGGTCAGTGGAACTGGAAAGAAAGTAAACAAAAAAATGCACACATGGTAAATTTATTTTGACAAAGAGACCAAGCAATTCCACAAAAAGGATAATCTTTCAACCAATAACTCTGGAACAACTGGATGTCCATTTAGGGGTAAAAGAGAAAACATCAATCATCCCTTACTTCAGAAAAATAATTTACAAGTAAGTCTGTGATTAGGCAAAGATTTCTAAAGAGAACATGAAGATCATGACTCTGTTAGTCCATTTTCACACTGCGGATAAAAACATACCCAAGACTGGGCAATTTACAAAAGAAAGAGGTTTAATGTACTTACAGTTTCACATGGCTGGGGAGGCCTCACAATCATGGCAGAAGGCAAGGAGGAGCAAATCACATCTTACATAGATGGCAGCAGGCCAAGAGAAAACTTGTGCAAAGAAACTTTTACAAGGTTCTGCCTTATAAAGCCATCCGATCTCATGAAACTTATTCACTATCATGAGAACAGCAAGGGAAAGATCTGCCCCCTGTGGGTCAATTACCTCCCAACAGATCCCTCCCACAACATTTGTGAATTCAAGATGAGATTTGGGTGGGGACACAGCCAAACATATCAATGACCTTTTGAAACTATCACTAAAGTGTTGGATTTTATAAAAATATAAAACCTTTGTTTTTTGTAGGACATTATTAAGGAAATGGAAGGAAAAACCACAAACAGGGAAAATATATTTTTAAAATGTATATCTCATAAAGAACTTCTAGCTAGAACAGGAATCAGCCAACCAAAGCATGGGGCAAACCTGGTCTGCAAATTTTTGAAAGGAAAGTTACGTTCATTTATTTATGTCTTGTATGTAGCTCTTTTCATAATAGAAGGCCAGAGTTGAATAGCTGCAACAGAAATCTTGTGGCCCATAAAGCCAAAATATTCACTGTTTGATCCTTTACAGACACAGTATACCAACCCCTGAGCTGGAATAAATATAAAGAACTTGTGTGGCTCAACAATAAATAACCCAATTTTCATAAATGGGCAAAGATTTGAACAGACACTTCACAAATGAAGATATATGAATGGCCAATCAACATATGAAAAGCTTTTCAAAATCATTAGTCATTAGGGAAATGCAAATTAACAACACAATAGACAGCACTTGAAACCTATTAAAATGGCTAAAATTAAAGACTGTTCACACCAACTGAAAAATGGGAGGCGAAGCAACCGGAATTCACAAATATTGCTGGTGGGAATGTGAAAAAAAAATTGTAAATCACATTTGATAATTTGATAATGTCTTTAAAAGCTAAATGTACACCAACTATACAACTCAGTCATTCTACACCTAGGTATTTACCTAGAAAAATACAAGAATATGCCAATACAAAGGTATGTTCATGAATGTTTAGCACAGCTTAGTATGTTATAGCCCAAACTAGTAACAGTACAAACATCTATTCGCAGCTGAATGTATACACAAGTTGTGGTATGTCTAGTCAATGTAATAGTACTCAGCAATAAAAAGAGTGATAGAAGCAACTGAATAATAAGGCAAACAACCTGATTTTCAAAGTAATGGGCAAATGAATGATTCTCAAAATAATTATGCTTAGTGAAAGAAGGAAAAGGGGCTAAATAGTAAAAGAGTACATATTATATGATTCTAGAAAATACGAAATAATCTAAAATAACAGAAAGCAGATTAGTGGATGCACGGAGATGGGGTAGGTAGAATAAGGGATAAATTACAAAGGGGAATGAAGAAATCTTTGAGATTGATAGAAATGTTTATTATCCTTATTGTCATAATGATTTCATAGTTGTATACATATGTCAAAACTAATCAAATTGTACTCTTTAAAATGTTACCTTCTTGTGCATCAATTTCACCTCAATAAAGCTGTACAATAATAGAAATTTTTCTTAGACAAAATTTTTATAACTACAATTTCTCCAACATAAATATTACTCTTGGAGTGTTACTTGTGAAGGAAAAAATAATTATAGTGACATTCAGCCTAGCTACTCAGATTGTTGTCTGAGAAGAGACAGCTTTGACATTGACTGAGAGCTTTTAGAAACACTGAATCTGTTTGCTAGCCATACCACCACCCCAGAGCTTTTGATCAAATTATGCATTTTAAAAAGGTCTCTAGGTGATTTACATGTACTTTAAAGTTTGCGACATACTGCTCTGCAAACAAGAGCTCTGACTCAAATGAAAGGTAAAAATCAATATAAAAATTTCTCGTCAGAGATGTTATTTACAAGATTCAGCTATCATATCCTGGGTGTTACTAGATAATTCTACAATGTTCTTTGATTCTGATTCCACAGTCCCATGTCATTGCCCTTTTCTTACTAGACCTGCCCCCATTTTTCATGTGTCATTTTCCCCCACCTCTTCTAATCTCCCCGTATTTGAGCATAAGTGTTCATTTTTTCATAGATAATGTTGGGTGGTTGCAATCACTTTAAAATCATATTGGCTTTCCTTGCCTCCATTCCTATCCATGATTTCTTTATATTGTGGTAAAGTCAACAGGCGGTGGTTTCAGAGAGTTAGTCACCTAATCTGAATCAAAATCTCTAAAATTAATTCCAGAAATTATTAACAAAAATAAACAAAGAGGAAAAAACTGAATGATATATACAACTATGCATTTAATTCTTCTTTAATACATTTTCAATGAAATCTAAGTACAATTGGAAAAACAAGCTAAAAATAAAGACTTGAGGAGATCATAATACAAAGCAAGTGCATTGAGTAAAGGGCAAACTCTGGGGAAACGATTATCTTATTTTAAACTTGAGGTTTTACTACATAGGTTTTACTAGGTACTCACATGTATTACATCGTTTTTTGTTTTTTTTTAAATAAATTTGTGAGATAAGAAGTCAAATACCATCATTTTCTAGATGGCTATGCAATTTGTCCACTGTCACTCAGCTGGGATTCAAATCCAATTGTTTCGACATTCAGCCTAGTATTCTCTGCACAGCCCATATTACACGTATGAAATGTCCTTGGAAAAAAACACTGTGAAGATCTCTTTCAAATTTCACATATAAGTGTTTGAGTCAAAAACTCAAACAATGCCTTGAAGCTTTTGTTCTTATGATGAACCAAAATTTGAAAGAGTTTGATGCTAAAATCAAAATTACTTTTGAATTATAAAAGCATGTAAATACAACTTTATCTCCAAGACTTATATTGTCTTTTTCCCTAAAAGGAAATTGCAGGCTTACATTTCATTTGGTAAAATACAAAACTGGAAGATATTTTTATCTGAATAGTTTTTTTTAATTATTAATCAAGTTGTTAATTCTAGTGTTTCTAGTGTTTTCGCTGAAAACTAGAGTTCCAGATACCATATTTTAAAAGGCACTGTTTGCAGATTTCTTTCTACCAACTAAAGAAATATTTCCCCCTTTAGGTAAATGTACTGTATTTGTCCTACCTTTTATCATGGGGGTCAGCCATCATTTGAATCCTTTTTTGTTTCCTTAAGTGACTATTTCTTTGATTTCTTATTAAAAGGCTTGGTAGAAATAGATAGAAATGACACCTAGAAAAGAATATTTCTGCACCTGAAAGTCATAAACTTTCCAATTTAAACTTGGAAAAGTATCTGAAGCAAGCCAAAATGAGCACAGAGCAAGTCCAATGTTTTTTCTCTCGATTTTTTTTTCTTTTTTTTTTTTTTTTTTTAGAGGTTGGGGGTTAATTGTTTTGTTTTATTTTACATTTGGTCAGCTGGCACACTGCACAGAAACTTGAGATTTTTTTTTTTACCCTTTCTCATTTCAGTTGCTTTAACCATGTCCTAAATTAGCTTTTCTTTAAGTCTTGAAGGGAGTTGGCTTCCACTCCCCAAATGGAACAATAGTTCCTCCTGAGTGAGAGCGCCAGCTACATATATTATCTGTCCTGTTCCCAGCAGGAGCATTCCAGTGCCTGCTTAGAAAAATTAGTCACATGGACTTTTAGTTTGGGGAAGGGGTGGCTAGCCTTAGTTGTCATCTTTAATTTGTGAGAGAATTGAGCTGTTTTTCTCCTTTCAAGTCTTCCATTTACCCATTTTAGACTCTTGTAGATGCTTTACCTTTTCTTCATGCAGTCAAGAATGAGCCCATCTTCGGAAGGCTCCAAGAACTGGGGACACATTTAGCCTCTTAATGCTGCTTTGTTGGCCCAATTCCACTTTGGTTAATTGCATTCTGTTCCACAAACATATCTCTGCATTTTCATTTGGTGATGAAAAGAGATTGCTTTTCAACCTCCTCTTCTGAGCTCAATCCTCAAAGGCCCAGCATGGATCCGTCCAAAGTTGCCTAAGGAAAAATTCCCCAAGTGTGGGAGAATCCAAAAGAGCACGGCCATTCTCAGCCCTCCTCACACCCACACCAAAATCAGTATTGACAGAAAAATGTATGTTTATCTGACTGCAGAAGTTTGCCCTTTGCTTTAAAAGAGGTACTTA
Organism: Theropithecus gelada; assembly: GCF_003255815.1. Classification (NCBI taxonomy): domain Eukaryota; kingdom Metazoa; phylum Chordata; class Mammalia; order Primates; family Cercopithecidae; genus Theropithecus; species Theropithecus gelada. The sequence goes on along the minus strand of NC_037670.1, from coordinate 46,118,819 downwards.
TTTACCAAGGGGCAGTGATGACACACTTGAGGATCCATACCAAATACCATTCAAGAGAGTCAGGAATTCCTTGGAAACACATTGTCTGTTTCTTCTTTGAAAAATGAAAAGCACTGCAAAGAAATTCTAAAAAGTCAGTTTTTGTAGTTTCTATGCTCCAAAGGTAGCTAGTATACTAGAGACAGTAACTAAATAGATGCATCTTATCATGATGACTTTTTTTTTTTTTTTTTTTGCGCTACAATGTTTATAGCAAGGGCTCTTCACTTTTATTTCAATTGTGTGAAACAACGTGACACTTGCCTTTGTTATTTTAGCTTCAGAAGTTTCTAAAACACTTGTCTCTGCAAGATTATCTTGATGTTAAGGCACAGGAAATTTGCTTTAAGGCTCTGCTGACTCCACATTTACACATTTTTCTTCTGATGAAGTATTTTGTTTCTTTTAAAACCAAATGATATCATGTAACTCAAACAATGTAGAACTATACTAATTATGATCTAAAATGACAGATGTAGATGGAGTCATACTTTATGTCTGTTCTTGTAGTATATATAGTCATTATCCATCAAGTATTCACATGTACACTGGGAATTTTCATACCAACTGCCAAAACTTCAAACTAACCACTTAAAAAAAAAGTTCGACTTCAAAAGGTTTACAGTTTTAATTTGGACAGCACCGCCAGGAAGTGATCCGTGAACAAATTCATTTCGCTAGTCTTTGTAACTACAAAGTTCTCATGATTAAGCTTTTTACTTTCTCTTTCTCTTCTTTTTTTCTTTTTCTTTTTTTTTTTTTTTTTTTTTGGTGTGTGTGTGTGTGTGTGTGTGTAGCTTAACTTTATGATTCATGGGCTAAAATAGGATCCTGAGAGCTTTACTGTTGGTGTCATACTTTCACATTTTCTATTACAAGTTTCATATGAATGTAAAATTGTATTAATTTGTGTTATAAATAGCCTTAAAAAGGGATTAATCATCATAGAACCAAATTGTTTTTCCCAGATATCAGTCATGATAAAGTCTTAGGAAATATAGTTTTAGGTAAAAAAGAAGAAGAGAACACTCTGAAATATCTAAATGTTTGGTTAACACTAAGCTTTCTCATACAGAAAAATTACAAATTTGCCCCCTCCCCCAAAAAATCATACTCAGTTCAATGAGATGGCAGAACAGTGATATTTTCACTTAAAAAAAAAAAAAGGAAGAAAATCTATTTATTAAAAATCACTAGGCTGGGTGAGATGGCTCATGCATGTAATCCCAGCACTTTGGAAGGCTGTCAAGGGCAGATCAGGAGGTCAGGAGTTCGAGACCAGCCTGGACAATATGGTGAAACCCTGTCTCTTCTAAAAATACAAAAATTAGCCAGGTGTAATGGCACACGCCAGTAGTCCCAGCTTCTTGGGAGGCTGAGGCAGAAGAATCTCTTGAACCTGGGAATCAGAGCTTGCAGTGAGCCAAGATCACGCCACTGAACTCTAGCCTGGGCAACAGAGTGAGATTCTGTCTCAAAAAAAAAAAAAAAAAAAAATTAAAAATCACAAATTAAATGTGAATCATATAACTGCTCCTAGAAGAAAATAGCCTAATAAAGAATGGTATTTTTAAAATTACATAGTTTTGCCTGTTTACTAAAACATGTATCTTGTCTTTGGAAGTTCTGAAATCCACATCTCAGGGAAAAAAGAAACCCTGGAAAGTATATTCCTAGAAAAGCATCCATAGTGAATAATGAGCTCATTTTCATTTAAGGATAAAAAATATAGATATCTTTATCTAAAAATGTGAGAATTTTTCAGAAAATATGGCTAAAATAAAAATATACTTGAAGAAAATGGATAAAGTCCATGTCATAAAATATTGGATTTAGATGACACTAATATTTGAAGAAAGTATAAAGTTAAGCCAAGAACTAATTACTCCAAGAAGCTGAAACTATTCTGTGCTCGGGATGAGTGTATGTTACTGCTTTAAATATACATTATAAGCAATAGGGAGAATTTCAGAAATACTAATCTTAGTGTTTAGTTGTGGTCCTGACTCTTTGACATTTTACAAGTATGAATTATCTTATTGTACTTTGCAGATGTTGCAATTTTCTACAAATTGAAAGTATGCGGCAACCCTGTGTCAAGCAACCTTGTGCCTGTGCCTTTTTTCCAACATCTTGTGCTCATTTTGTGTCTCTGTGTCGCATTTTCTTAATTCTCACAATATTTGAAAGCGTTTTGTATTTTCCTCCCTGTTATGGTGATCTGTTATCATTGATCTTTGACGTTACTGTTGTAATTGTTTTGAGGGAGCCACATCCACACCTCTACAAGATGATAAACTTAAACTATAATGGTGTGTGTGTTCTAACTAACTTCCTCTCTGACCAGTCATTCCTCCATCTCTCTCCCTCTCCATGGGCCTCCATATTCCCTGAGACACAACAATATTGAAACTAAACCAGTTAATAATCCTTCAATGGCCTCCAGTTGTTCAAGTGAAAGAAAAGTCACATGTCTCCTGCTTTACATCGAAAGCTAGAAATGATTGGTCTTAGTGAGAAAGACATGTTGAAAGTCAAGACAGGTAGAAGGCTAGGCCTTCTTAAATTGAGAAGCAACTTCAGCAAAGTCTCAGGATACAAAATTAATGTGCGAAAATCGCTACCCTTCCTATACACCAACAACAGGCAAGCAGAGAGCCAAATCATGAATGAACTCCCATTCATAATTGCCGCAAAAAGAGTAAACTATCTAGGAATACAGCTAACTAGGGAGATGAAAGATTTCTACAAGGAGAACCTCTAATCACTGTTCAAAGAAATCAGTGATGAATCCAACAAATGGAAAAAAAACATTTCATGCTCATGGATAGGCAGAATCAACATCATGAAAATGGCCATACTGCCCAAAGCAATTTATATATTCAACGCTGTTCCCATTAAACTACCAATGGCATTCATTACAGAACTAGACAAAACTCTTTTAAAATTCATATGGAACCAAAAAAGAACCTGAAAATCCAAGGTAATCTTAAGCAAAAAGAACAAAGCTAGAGGCATCACACTACCTGACTTCACACCACACTAAAGGGATACAAGGGATACAGTAACCACAACAGCATGCTACTGGTCCAAAAACAGACACATAAACCAATAGAAAAGAATAGAAAACCAGGAAATAAGACTGCATACCTACAACTATCTGATCTTTAACAAACCTGACAAAAACAAACATTGGGAAAAGAATTCCTATTAAATAAATGGTGCTGGGATAACTGGCTAGCCATATGTAGAGGAGGGAAATGGGACCCCTTCCTTGCACCATATACAAAATTACCTCAAGATGGATTAAAGACTTAAATGTAAAACTCAAAACTATAAAATATCCTGGAAGACAATCGACCCAATACCATTCAGGACTTAGGCACAGGCAAAGATTTCATGACAAAGACACCAAAAGCAATTGCAACAACAGCAAAAATTGACAAATGGGATCTAATTAAAGTTAGGAGCATTTGCACAGCAAAACTATCAACAGAGTAAACAGACGACCTACAGAATAAGAGAATATTTTTGCAAACTAGGCATCTAACAATGGTCTAATACTCAGCATCTATAAGGAATTTAAACAGATTTCCAAGAAATAAACAAACAAAACAATTAAAAAGTGGGCGAAAATATATGAACAGACACTTCTCAAAGAAGACATACCTGCAGACAACAATCAGATGAAAAAAAGCTCAACATCACTGATCATTAGAGAAATGCAAATTAAAACCACAATGAGATACCATCTCACACCTGTCGGAATGGCTATTACTATTATAAAAAGTCAAAAAATAATAGATGCTGGTAAGGTTGTGGAGAAAAAGGAACACTTACACTCTGTTGGTGGAAGTGTAAATTAGTTCAACCATTGTAAAAGACAGTGTGGTGATTCCTCAAAGACCTAAAGATGGAAATACCATTCGATCCAACATTCCCATTACTGGATATATATCCAAAGGAATAGAAATATTTTTATTATAAAGACACATGCATGTGTATGTTCATTGCAGCACTATTCACTATAGCAAAGACATGGAATCAACGTAAACGCCCACCAATGATAGGCTGGATAAAGAAAATGTGGTACTTATATACCATGAAATAATATGCAGCCATGAAAAAGAATGAGATCATGTCTTTTACAGGGACGTGGATGGAGCTGGAGGCCACTATCCTTAGCAAACAAGCACAGTAATAGAAAATCAAATACAGCATGTTTTCACTTATAAGTGTGGGCTAAATTCACATGGACACATAGAGGGAAACGATACACATTGGGGCCTCTCAAAGAGCAGAGGTTAGGAGGAGGTAAAGGATCAGGAAAAATAAGTAATGGATACTAGACTTAACACATGGGTGATGAAATAATCTGTACAATAAATCCCCATGACACACGGTTGCCTACATAACAAAACTGCACATCCTGCACATGTACCCATGAAATTAAAATAAAATTTAAAAATAAATAAATGAAATTAAAAGAAACAAAAATAAGGAAAAATTATGCAAAAGAAATCTCTAGTTTGACCTGGAATAGCTTAATATTTTTCTTTATAAAAATCTGACGCTTATCTATAGGACAAAATTCTAGTGGTAGATGGAACACTGAAGAACAATAAGTGGTGCAATACAGAGAAATTTGACCTGGGAAAGAAAAGAAATTCCATAATGATTGTAGATTCACCAGAATCTTTTATTTCCCTCTCTTCACTATTAGTCCTTAGGTCACTTTTCGGACTTGGAAGAGTCCCAGATACCTCACAGATATATTTTCATTTATAATCTTGATTTCTATTCAAATTATAAAATGTCAAGACTCTTACAGTGGCCCTAGCCTACATTTTCAAGTTTCTAAGAACACATAAAATGAGAGCCAGATTTCTGTTTCTAATGTAAAATGTCAACTTCTCTCCGAGGGACCAGAGTCTATTGGTCCTTAACATTTTATCTTACTTGCACTTATTTTCTTTTACTTTAAATATTTTACTTTCACTTTACTTTTTTCTCCTACTTCCACTTACTTTCCACACTTCGATGAATCAAACTAAAGGTAATAAAATGAATATCTAGTAAAGCTAAAGCTACATGGGATCCTTACTTTAAAGAATAATTTTCTTAATTATTTTACCAAGAGTTACATGACAAACAAGAATGGCATTATTTTGACAGTAGCAACAACTCAAAGGACAAAAGAAAATATTATAATGCTAGTACCCTCTGATGATACTATGGAAGTGCAGAAATTTACAATTTAAAAATGCCAAGCTACTTTAACAATATGAAAGTCATTTTATTCATAATTTCACTGATTCACTCAATTTTAACTACATTATTTGGCTGATTTAGTAAAATAACAAACAAAAATGTTAATAACAGTGCCATTTGAGAGTTACCTGTCATGAGTGATGAAATTACTCCAAATTCTAACAATACATATAGCAAATGATATGTTTGCATGGGTATTGGCCTGAGTATTTTGGCTTACATTTCAACTTTTGTAATAGCTGCAGCAAAAATTAGATGGTCTAAAAATTTTTTTTAAGGCAGAATGTCATCCTAAATGAACAAAAGTTTGGGTATTTGGACACTCCCTGAAAGCAGAACACAGACAAGTGTTCAAATACAAACTTTGTCATTTGTATTCATTGGTTTTTAATATACACTTCTATTCAGCTTTTTCTTAATTAGGGATTTGGGTATAACTATGCTCTTTAGGACTTTCTCCATCTACCTGCTTGGCATAATATCCTGGGACCAACTGTGGGAAAAAAATCCATGATGGAGAACTGATAAAGCAATCCCTGGATGTTCAGAAACAATTTGGTTGTTTCTGGCTTATAAAACTCAGGAACTACTTTAATAAGTAGAGGGTAGAAAGTGTAGAGAGCTTGTATATGTACCAAAATTGTGGATTGATAAACCAAAAAAATGATATTTTAGGCAAAGAGACATTTTGGATGAATATGTAAACAGGAGAGTTAAAGTAATATTTAAATGAGAAGCTGAGGCCGGGCGCGGTGGCTCAAGCCTGTAATCCCAGCACTTTGGGAGGCCGAGACGGGTGGATCACGAGGTCAGGAGATCGAGACCATCCTGGCTAACACGGTGAAACCCCGTCTCTACTAAGAAATACAAAAAAATAGCCGGGCGAGGTGGCGGGCGCCTGTAGCCCCAGCTACTCGGGAGGCTGAGGCCGGAGAATGGCGTGAACCCGGGAGGCGGAGCTTGCAGTGAGCTGAGATCCGGCCACTGCACTCCAGCCTGGGCGACAGAGCGAGACTCCGTCTCAAAAAAAAAAAA
>NC_037670.1:46051164-46112373 GCF_003255815.1 Theropithecus gelada | reverse complement strand
AAAGAAAAGAAAAGAAAAGAAAAGAAAAGAAAAGAAATTAAGGACAGGGGGAACATAAAAAGTGAGATTTTTATCACTATCTCCTCAGTGCTCAAATCCCTGAATTGGCTATAGGGCCTACAAAAATTCATTTGGGAAGATACTCCATTCCTCTTTCCAAAGGATAGGAAGGTTGGGGAGGATACTTCTGTTATTCCATCACAGTAAAAGAAGATGAATTACTGCCATCCAAAATTGAAAATGCATGATTGATTTTTCATAGAAACTTTTTAGTATGCAGTGTTAGGTTTGTGGCATTATTGACACAGTATGCTACTTTGTATGCAGTGTGATTACTGAGCTGACCTTGGGATGGAAACTCAAGCTGCAACACCATGCTTGTCCTTTTAGAATATAGGCTGATCATGAAATGGAGATTGTCTGCACTTATTTTCAGGAAAGAAAGGGACTGTACTGAGGTTTCTCTAATCCAGAATAGTTTAAACATAGAAAATGTTTCAGAGGAAAGCAATCAAAATGATGAATGAGCTAGAGTATTTTATTTATGTGAAAATATAAACGAGGCATAAATTATGCAAAAGAAACTTGCTGGGATAAAAAAAACAACTTTGGAAAATTGTGTGATGGTCCACAGAATGTAGAAAGCACAAACATCAAGGCTAGAGAAATAATTTACTAGGTTTCAAGGGTTACTAGTACAGATAATGAGAATAATTAAAAAGTAAAACAAAAGCTGCCTCCTCTATTTAAAAAGTAGCTGAAAAACTACACTAACTTGAATGTGGTCTAGGATCCAAAGCAGAAGTCTTAGGAGTAGAGTCTAACATTATATAATACTCATGCTAAAGGAGGTAAAACTGCCTACCTAGGGGCCAGTAACAATTCATCGACATTTCCTAGATATGTTTTTTGACTCATCAGCATCATATTCTTTTATGAATAATAAGCTCAACTAATTTGTTGTCAATTCTTTCCACTATTGGAAAAGTCTGTTGGGTACATTAATGTTTGAATGACAAGCAGCTTGTGCTCTTCTCTGGGCATCTAAAAAATTCACCAGATGCATCATGAGCAATTTAAAAGCCATAATTAGCTTACTTCCAATGACAAATGAATAGCAGCTTCACACATCCTTAAGAGTTTCCAATGTTGTTCATTAGAAATATAATGGGAGCCACATACGTAATTTTAAATTTCTTAGTAGCTACATTTTAAAAAGTAAAACAAAGAGGTAAGATTTATTTTAATAATACATTTAATTTAACCCAATATATGGAAAATATTATAGTTACAATTTGTGGCACTAGCCATATTTTAAGTCCTGAGTAGGTACATGTAGCCAATGTATTTTGTTGTACAGCAAAGGAACTAAGAGAACAGTAGAGGCATAATTTGGGGGAAGAAAAAAAAGCATAGGTCAGTGAAGAGACTTTTTTTTCTCTTTTTACTTAAGGTAATGCACATAATGATTGGATTGTGCTCTCTGTAAGTGACTTCACTGAGAAGGGAAAGGAGGACTTGGTCCTGTGTATGAGGTGAGGTGAGAATATCATCAAAATAAGAATGAACCTCTTTTTGTGATGAGGAAGTAGAGAAATTTGGTAATAAAATGATTGCCTTTATATCCCCTCTAAGGATCAATAAAATTATATAAAAACATAATTTTAAAAATCTTCATGGTTGGCAGTTGCAGTGATATTAAAACGCTGTGACAAGAAAAGCATGTTGTGATGAAAGTTATACATAAAATGATCAAGAAAAACACTTAAATTTAGCACTTAAAAACATTTTGAGGAAGTTAAAGTTGCCCAGATTCAGAGTGCCACTTACAGATCATCATCCAGAAATATGCCAACAATATATTCCTTTGTTCACTAAAAATATCCTTAGTATTTACTATAAACCCAGAGCTTTTCTAGCCTGGGGTCCAATAGAAACAAGAATAGGTAAAATCCATGCTTGATAGGAGCAAATATTCTAAGGTACCTACATAAATTCATTTGTCTACCAAAGCTTTTTAAATGGCTTCTAAAGAACTTTCTTCATTCTTTACCAACTAATATGATCTAGAGTTTGGTCTTATAAGGAAACATATTCAATCTGATTGCCAAACTCAAGAAGTCTAGAATCTGTTTTATCTATCTCTGAATCTGCCTCAGTACATATCAGACTGCCTTATACATTATTTAATGATGGTATTGAGTTGAATCAAACTGAATTAAATCAAATTGAATTTAATTGAACAAAATAGCTATTGCATTGTTAAAAGTACCAACTCATAAAGTAGAAATATCACCATTAAAAATGAATACCAAAACCAGATAAAGACTATTGTAGGGAACAGGAAGTACAAACCAATATCTTTCATTAACAGAGATGCAAAAATCATCAAGAGACTATTAGCACATTAAATCCAACAATGTATAAAAAGAATCACACACCATGACTGAAATTTATCACAGGTATATAAAATTGGCAGTATGTGTCATAATTAATTAATGTAAACAATGATATAAACAGGCTACAGAAGAAAATAAATATGATTACATCAGTTGATTCAGAAAAAAACATCTCAGCATCCAAAATCAATTCATGGTAAAAACTTTCAGCAAACTAGGAAGATAGGGGAACTTTCTCAATGCAATAAAGAACATCTATAAAGAACCTACAGCTAACATCATACTCAGTGGTGAGAAACCAGATGCATTTCCACTTGGAACAGCTTCTCTTTAACATTGTGCTAGAAGTCCTAGCTAACACAATAAGACAAAAAGTAAAAATAAAATGTATACAGACTGTGAAACAAGAAATAAAATTGTCTTTGTTTAGAGATTACATAATTATCTATGTATTAAACTCCAAAGAATCAACAAAAATCCCTAGGAGCAAGCAAACGACTATAGTAAGAATGCAGGATACAAAGTTAATATACAAATTCGTTTGCTTTTCTACATACCAACAATAAACAATAGGAATTTTAAATGAAAAATACAATACCATTTACATTGGCACTGAAGATAATAATTCACTCAGGCAGAAACCTAATAAAATATATACAGGATCTATACAAGAAAAACTACAAACATTTCATCAAAAACACAAAGGAATAGCTGAAAAAAAAAATAGAGATATACCATACTCATGGATACTTAATCTCTAGATTAAAGCAATCCCAATCAAAATTTCAAGTTACCTTGTAGATATCAACAAACTCATTCCAAATTCTATATGAAAAGATGAAAGACCCAGAATACCCAACACTATGTTGAAGGAGAACAAATTAGCAAACAAATTCTATCTGACATCAAGACTAAGTATAAACTGCTGTAATCCAGACAGTATAATATTGGCAGTAGACACATAGATTAGAATAAAGAACCCCAAAATAGACTATCACAAACATAGCCAACTGATCTTTGACAAAGGAACAAAATCAGTTACATGAAAAAAAAAAAAAAGATAGTCTTTTCAACAAGTGGTACTGGAACAACTGGACATCCATATAAAGAAAAGAATCTAGATATGAAACTTAACTGCTTTCACAAAAATTAACTTAAAATAGATTGCAAACGAAATGTAAAATGCAAAACTATAAAATTTTTGAAGATAATACCGGAGAAAATCAAGACAATCTTTGATGATGAGTTTCTATATATATCAAAAGCATAAATTACAGAAAAAATTAAAAATTGACTGTTAAAATTGAAAACTGCTCTGTGAAAGACATTGTTAATAGAAGAAAATTACAAGCCACATACTGTGAGAAAATTATCACAAAACACATATCTGATAGAGGACTTGTATTCAAAATATAAAAAGAACTCTTAAAACTCGACAATAAGAACTCAAACAATTCAAAAAAAAGGTGGTCAAATAACCTGAATATATTGACAAATGGGATGCAATTAAAGAGCTTCTGCACAGCAAAAGAAACTATCATCATAGCAAACAGGCAACCTACAGAGTGAGAGAAAAGTTTTGCAATCTACCCATCTGACAAAGGTCTAATATCCAGAATTTACAAGGAACTTAAACAAATTTACAAGAATAAAAAAAAAACCCTATTGAAAAGTGAGCAAAGGATATGAAGAGACACTTTTCAAAAGAAGGCATTTACATGACCAACAAACATATGAATAAAAATCTCAACATCACTGATCATTAGAGAAATGCAAATCAAAACCCACAATGAGATACCATCTCATGCCAGTCAGAATGGCAATTATTAAAAAGTCTAGAAACAACAGATGCTGGCGAGGCTGTGGAGAAATAAGGACGCTTTTACACTGTTGGTGGGAATGTAAATTAGTTCAACCATTGTGGAAGATAGTATGGTGTTTCTTCAAGAATCTAGAACCAGAAATACCATTTGACCCAACAATCCCATTACTGGGTATATACCCAAAGGAATATAAATCATTCTACTATAAAGACACATGCATATGTATGTTTATTGCAACACTATTTACAATAATAAAGACATGGAACCAACCCAAATGCCCATCAGTGATAGACTGGATAAAGAAAAGGTTGTACATATACACCATGGAACACTATGCAGTCAAAAAAGGAATGAGACCATGTCCTTTGCGGGGACATGGATGAAGCTGGAAACCACCATCCTGAGCAAACTAACACAGGAACAAAAAACCAAACACCGAATATTGTCACTCACAGGTGGAAATTGAACAATGAGAACACATGGACACAGGGAGGGAAGAAACACACTCCAGGGCCTATTGGGAAGTTGGGGGGAAAGGGGGGAAACATAGATTATGGGTCACTAGGTGCAGCAAACCACCATGGCACACATATATCTGTATAACAAACCTGCACGTTCTTCACATGCATCCTGGAACTTAAAGTAAAATAAAACAAAATAAAAACAATAAGAACTCATACAATCCAACAAAAAAAGTCAAATGACCTGAACATACACCTCATAAAAAAAAGACATACAAATGGCAAATAACCATATGAAAAGACGTGCAACATCATTTTTCATTAAATAATTGCAAATTAAACAATGAGATACCGTTATACACCTATTAAAGTGACTAAAATCCAAACATCTGACAATTACAAATGCCGGCAATGAAGCACAGCAAAAGAAACTCTCACTCATTGCTGGTGGGAATGCAAGATGGTACAGCCACTTTGGAAGACAGTTTGGCACATTCTTACAAAGCTAAACATAGTCTTATCATATGATCAGGCTCCTAGTTATTTATCCAATTCACTTGAAAACTTATGTACACAAAAATACCTGTACCCAAATGTTTATAACAGCTTTACTTATAACTACCCAAAGTGGAACCAACCAAGATGTTTTCCAATAAGTGAATGGATAAGCAAATTAGGACATCCAAACAATGGAACAGTATTCAGTGATAAAAGGAAATGATCTATCAAGCCACAAAAAGGCAGGTCATGGTTAAATGCAAGCTACATTTAAATGCATGTGAATGCACATTGCAAGCAACAGAAGCTAGCCTGAAAATGCTACATGGTGTATGATTTCAATTATATCATATTCTGGCAAGGGCAAACTATAGAGACAAAAATATCAATGGTTGCCATAGCTTACGCCATTAAGGCAAGAGCGGGAGGAATGAATAGGTGAAGCACAGTGCTCAAAACATACACACATACACACACACACACACAAACTCACAATAATTAGGGTATGTCAAAGTGCCACAGGAGCCAACTGAAAGAGCTCTCAATGCCCAAAGCTGGGACAATTGGAACAATAAAATAAAAGTAGTATTGGATAAAATAAATATCCATGAGTCCTTATGGATATAAAAAATTAAATAAACTAGTAAATGGGAGAGAAGAAACAAATCTATCCAGAAGAATTCCAAATAACTTATCTAGACATTTCACCCTAAAATAGGGGAAGCATAACTCCCAGATCCTTAAGTCTTGGAAGCACACAGTAACTTTCTGCCAAAGAATACAGTATGGAAGAAAGGGGATAAGAAAAACAGTGAAGAAAACTGACAAACACTACATCAGCCATCAAAATCAACATTAATAGTCATAAATGCTGTAAATCGTACATACCCCGGATATAACGTGATTAAAAATTATACTTTGTCTTTATGATCTTTCTCCACAAAATCCATAACTCTAGTACAATAGTGAGAAAAACATGAAATTCTAATAGAAAGGCATCCCAACAATGTACATGACCAGCACTTCTCAAAACTATCAAGATCATCAAAAACAAGGAAAATGTGATAAATTATCACAGCCAAAAGGGAACTAAGGACTCATGACCCTAGAGTAGAAAAGAAATATTAGGTAAAAACTAAAAAAAAAAATCAGAATAAATTATGGACATCAGTTAATAATATATCAATACTGGTTCATTAATTTTAACAAACTGTACTAATGTATCGTTAGCAATAAGGGAAACTGTTGTGAGACTGAAGGGTAGAGGAAGGATATATGCAAATTCTCCCTACTATCTGCTCCATCTTTCTGTAAATTTAAAACTTTTAGAAAAAATAAAGTCAATTAGCCAGACTCAGTGGTTCATGCTTGTAATCCCAGTGCTCTGGGAGGCAGAGGCGGGTTGATCACCTAAGGTCAGGAGTTCGAGACCAATCTGATGAATGTGGCAAAATCACCTCTCTACTAAAAATACAAAAAATTGGCTGGGTGTGGTGGCTCATGCCTGTAATCCCAGCTACCTGGGAGGCCGAGGCAGGAGAATCGCTTGAATCCAGGAGGGAGAGGTTGCAGTGAGCTGAGATCAGGCCATTGCACTCCAGCCTGGGCCACAAGAGTGAAACTCTGTCTCAAAAAATAATAAATAAATAAAGTCAATTAATAACATTAATATTCTGACTAACCCATGATATAGTTTAATATATAAGTAAGATCAAGTTTTGGAACCCATATAACTGAGAGCCAGTCTAGGGATCTTAATGATGTCCACAAAAATGCAGTGCCAAGAAGATCCAGCCTAAAGGAACTTGCCATCATTACTCATTTATTATAAAATCTATAATACTACAATTTTCTATGATACCAGTGCTTGTCAGAATATGAAGTACTTACATCTCCATCTTAGTCCTGCAACCTAATCTAGTAATTACCCTAATTCTTTCTTGTCGTCTTGAAAGATTTCTCTCTCTCACGAAATCATTTTCCATTCATTCTTCAATCCATAATAATCTGGGATCTGCCCCAAATCACTCCCATGGTCAATAATGGCCTACCTATTGCCAAAATCAATGGTCACTCACCCATTATCTTATTTTACTTTTCAGAAGTGTTAGACACATTATTTATTCCTTCCTTTTTTAACACGTGCTTCTTTTGTATTCATCCCATCTTGGGGTGTGTGTGTGTGTGTGTGTGTGTGTGTGTGTGTAAATAAAGGGGGAAAGAGAGAGAGGGAGACAGAGATTCCTGTTCTGTCCTTAAATGTTATTGTCCATAAAGTGCAGTTTAGCAAGTTCTTTTCACTCTGTTACTCTCTCCATGTGACCGCCTTAATTCCCAGCACTTCAGTAACTACTATATGTTAATGTATCCCAAAGTTTCATCTCCTGTCCAGAGCTCTTTCATGAGAGGGAGAAGATGTCTTCCTACTTATAATGGTACTTTCACCTGACAGCCCCACTCACATATCAAAATCAACATGTCCCAGGATAACCTGTCATCCCCGTCATTCAAAACTGCTTATACACTTACATTCTATGTGTTAGTATATGGTATGCCTATTGTTTACTCAAGACAATAGCATAGTTGTTAAAATCAGTTTCATCCTTACTTCAAATATTAAATTACCTTAATTACTTTCAATTGTCTGTTAATTTTTAAAAATCCATCAATTTCTATCTGTCCTAGAACTCCCATTCTCGTTTAAGCCATTATCTCCTGCCTAGTTTTCCACGATAGCCTCACACTGGTCTCCACACCTCCTTGCTTCTTCCTTCAAATCTATTCTACAGTCTCTCTCATCATTCCCCAATTCAAAGCACTTTATTAACTCCTCTTCGTTATCTGTTTGAGGTTCAAATGATTTCATTTTGCCTACAGGGCTTGTCAGAATTAGGATCCTGGATAACCCTCCAGTCTACTTTTCTCCTTCCTTCCCTCCTTCTACCTCACATTATGCTAAACTGCTTTTAGTTCCTCCAGTGTCTATGCTGCTGCTTCTGCAGAGGTCATTTCTCTACCCAATTCTCATTGTCAATCTAACTTCAGAGTTTTGCCTAAAGAGACTTTCTTTCAGGATGCCTTCTCTAAAGTCACACATCTCAAGTAGTTACCTCTCTCTATGTTCCACACCCTCTCCTTCTCTCTCTCTCTCTCTCTGTCTCTCTCGCTCTCTCTCCCCCACCACACACACACACTTCTAAATTTCCTGACTGCTTACCCATACTGCTAATTAAACTCCAAGCACTATGAAGTTAGTGAGAATATCTAAATTATTATTATCTCCCCAAGAATATCTAGGACAATGACTGACACAGAAATGTTTGATAGATGGATGGATTGATTGATTGATTGATTGATTGAAGGAAAGATGGATGGATGATTAAAACATGAAAGTTGAAAAATCTAAGCTCAGACCTCTTTTTTAAAAAAATAAATAAATAAATAAAACCTCTCTGGATTGAGTTACTCCTTGCTTGGTGCTTTTGATTCTAATACATCATCTCAGAAATAGCCTTGGTTTCTGTGAGTATTTAAAAAAAAAAAAAAAAAAATGTATAAAGAAGACTCGCTGTGTCCCAAGTTTAAAGCAAGGATTTTCCAAGAGACCATTATTGCTCTAGGTTTACAATCAGCATGCTAATCACCTAATACCATGTTTGGAACTACACATGAATGGACAGGACCAAAATTCCAAGACATCAAAGGACTCAAGTTTAATAATATCAGCTTGAAAGTAATCAGAGAATGGTTAAGAAATGAATTGTCAGCAACTGAAGAATAACAGTGGGAATTAACCAGGACATACTATGGGGCTATGACGGCAAATTGAATATGGGATGTATAAATAACTACATAAGCCAGAATCAAATACTTGCTTCAGGCAGCCTTTAGACGTGACAGTTGGACAGTCCAGAAAGATTTCAAAGTTTTAAGGGAATAAATCTCTAGCAGATTAGGAAAGTCTGAATATTAACAGCAGCAAAATATATCGAATAATAGGAGGTGAGATCAAAGATATTTTGCTATGCTTAAGTGCAGGAGAAGACTGAAAAACAAAACTATGGAGTGAAAAACTTGGAGGTCAAAGATACATACTCTATTTTCTCCCAATCAGTTTTTTTCATTCAAAACCAGCAACAGCCAAACCGCTTCAAAATGATGTTTTAAACTTTTTCCTTAAGTTATACTTTAAAATTAAATAAAATCTCCACAGAAAAACTGTTAGATATTTTCCTTTTGAAATGTATAATTATGTTTTATGTTACAAATAAATAAATAGGCACTAAAATGGCATTAATGATAAACTCAATGTTAATCCAATTAAAAATAATAGGCCAGGCATGGTGGCTCATGCCTGTAATCCCAGCACTTTGGGAGGCCAAGGCGGGAGGATCACTGAGGTCACAAGTTCGAGACCAGCCTTGTCAACATGATGAAACCCTTTCTATACTAAAAATACAAAAGTTAGCTGGGCGTGGTGGCATATGCCTGTAATCCCAGCTACTCGAGAGGCTGAGGCAGGAGAATCGCTTGAACCTGGGAGGCGGAGGTTGCAGTGAGCTGAGATCGCGCCACTGCACTCCAGCCTGGGTGACAGAGTGAAACTGTGTCTCAAAATAATAATATTAATAGATTGACAGCTGAAATCTTTCTTTTGACGTCTACTCTGAAGTTCACTATATCTTATTATTGCTTGTATTGTTTTGTTTTGTAAATGAAGACATCATCAAAGAGGAAATGGCTATTAATTTTTATCAATTTTGAAATCCTACCTTTACATCTGCCTTCACTCATGTCACCTCCACTTAGATCATTCAGAAAATAGTTGGGCAAGAAAATGATTATTCTTTATTTTTGTCCCCAATGTTTTAGCTTCTCTGATTCTAAAGATCCAAATCACCAGGTTATTGCAAATCTTCCATTTGATTTTTTTCAGTATAAATTTGACCTACCACATGTTTAAAATTCCTGAAATACAGGAATGTGGTTCAGCTTTTCTCTGCTGTCACCTATGTGTCACACAATAACAAGAGGGGGAAAAAAAAAAACCTAAATGCTCAAAAAGTACCTGTGTGGTAAACGAGTAAACCAAGAGTAAGAGAAACAAGTCCCTTAATCATTTGCTCACCTCGTGCTGGGTATAATGCCTAGGTGAAAAGAATGGTTAGAACATACTTGACCACCTCTCTTTTACCCATAATATCAAGTAACCAAATTGCTAATTTCTGAAAGGTCTGACATACCTCGCCGTATCTTTTTTCCTACCTTTTCTGTTGATTTATTTCTAGGGGTTCCACATTTTCTCATTATCTTCATTTTCCTGCAGCTATTTGTGTATATAATTGCTTTTAATCCATAAAGTTATTGTTACAAATAGCACTCTCTTTGATGAATAACACTGTACTTGACAGGTTAATGATATTAAATTATTTAATAACTTCCTATATTTAAACAAATAATAAGAGATGCAGTTCATTTGTTTATTTTTAGTCTTTCGACCCTCTACAGGCAGTTAATATAGAGGAAGAAATTAAGGCAAACTCATTTCTGCCTCAGGAACTAGAGTTGAGCTCTTCTCCCACTGTCAAATATTTATTTGAATTTCCACACAGAATCAAGTGCCAATTACATTAAAATAATCTAGACACCTTCAAAATCTAAAGGCCCATTCATGGGATAAGTCAGAATCCAAAATTTATGGAAACAGTGATTTCATAGGTGTCTGTAGTAACTTGTTCCCTTGGCTAATGTGCCCATTGAACTAAACAACACTGATGCAAAATTTTATGGGAAAATTATATTAGGTAGCCATAGGTGGAAACAACATCTGACTTTTTGGCTAGCTTCTCTTAAATAAAGAGCATTAAGTGCCATGAAGTAAAATCTATAATTAGATTTATGTTCCCCGAAACTAACACTCCAAAGGTTAGAAAGAGGCATACCTGTTTATTTCAATTTATAAATTTTTTTCCTTGGAATTCTTTTCTGAATCCAGGGTATTTTTCTACAGTTCTTTGACTTAATATTGTCTGAGGGTGGATTTTTTTGTGTGCATTTACTCATTTGTTTGATTTTGGTTTTGATCAGTAAAAAGATACTTCATCTAATTTCCTTTCCATACTTCCATTTGCTTTGTAAAATTAACTTAAAGCATGTGTACAGACTTGAATGAAACTCAAAGTAGAAATACATAACTTTCTTAGTGAGAAACGTAATTTGGTTTTTATGAAACAGTGTATCTTTTTTAATTGATGGACAAGTTTTCGAAACCACATATTCTTGGTTTGTGGCTACACTATCTAATTTTTTTAAATATATTTATCCAGTTACTCCCTGTTTATACTAGTTGTGACATTCCCTTGTCATCTCACAACATATTTTTTTTTAAATCTTAGCATATAAGAGTTCCCCTCCCTTAGGTATATTTATTCAAACTTGGATGGTGTGACAACAGGTATCAGGATTTTGCTACAGACACATAAAAAAACTTGAGTCACACCCTTGTTTTCTTGAAGGTTCCAGATGGCGGTGGCTGGCTGCTCCTCACCTAAGTATGAATGTTCAAAATTGTAACTTTTCCTTAAGGCAGAACAAAAATTTTAAACCTGTTATTTGGAAAGACTTTTTTCTGAGCAATCTTAAGAAAACGAATGCCTTGGAAAATTTTTATTATTGATTCATAACATTCATTTTTAATAGATTTTATATCCTAGCTCATGTTTCACATTTTACGCAATCTTCTTCTCAGGCCTGAAGGCAAAATTCTCA
Organism: Theropithecus gelada; assembly: GCF_003255815.1. Classification (NCBI taxonomy): domain Eukaryota; kingdom Metazoa; phylum Chordata; class Mammalia; order Primates; family Cercopithecidae; genus Theropithecus; species Theropithecus gelada. The sequence continues at coordinate 46,100,424 of NC_037670.1, read as the reverse complement.
TGGCTACCTATCTCTGGGCAGTGATTTTCTTTCTCTCTATTCTCTTTCAGCAACAGTTTAATCAAAGTTTACTTTTTCAGACCCTCTACTCCCATAATGACTTTCACATATTTTATTAAATGTAGTAGGAGAAAAATCAAGCACTGTTAAACAGAGATAGATGTTGGTCAAAACAAAATATTTCAGTTACAATTTTGAACGTTTAAGGGAAAATCAGTTCAAGATAATCTGTTATAAATCATGGTGACTATACTAAATAACATGTATTTTAAAGAATAAAATAAAAGCTCTTATAGCATGACTCTATTTTACATATCCAACATCATTGAGAAATATGAATAAAGTGTCCTAATTTCCCCTCTCCCTTTGGCTTTCTGATCTAGGCACTCTTGATTTCCATTGATATCAACTCCTTGAGCCTATCATGAGTGCATCCACACCCCTCTTTCTCTAATACTCTATTCCCAGCCTTTTCTCTTTCCAACATGCTCCTTCCCCGAGCATTCTCTGCCTTGCTTTGGCAGTCTTTCTCCAAGCCCACTCTCTTCTCTTCCTCTCTCTTCAAATTCCCATATACCTCCTCCATTCTCATTTCTGCTGAATTTCTGCTCATTTCTGATGGGATTTTCAGCTCCCATCCAAGAATTTTTGTTTCTTTTCTTTCTGCCAAGCTAGATATGAAATTTGGCTTCTTTTTTTCTTGAATTTCACCTAAATAATAATAAACCCCCAAAAACCCCACAAACACAAAGTATATGGCAGACATTATTGAATGTTTTGGTGTCAGAGTTCTATATCAAAGTCATGCAAATACCTTAAAATTAAATATTACATATCCACTCTTAAATTTTTTTCAGCCATTTGTCCAGTCTCATCTACCACTATAACCTGAGCTGGCTCCCCCTACACATAATTTCAAGCTAATTTTTCATGTAGAGGGATTCAACAATATTTTTTAATCCTTATCACTTGCTAACTCATGCCTTGTTTTCAAGCCATGCCTTGAAAATCTCACTTTCAAGCCCCAAGCACTTATGCTATTTTCCTTACTTACTAAAAAATAGTGTCATCTCTTAAGATCATAATCCTGTACTACTATAGGTGATATTTTAACACTTTATAATGTCTTCAAAATAATGATTAACTCTATTCACATTATGTATCTTAATTATGAAAACTGCATAGTAACGAATTGCATTCAGCTGAAAAAAATGACAAATTAGGGTGTTTACTTTTCTTACTTGAAGGGAGTTCAGGGCTAGGCTGCTGTGGCAGGTCTGAATGTGTTCAGGAATCTAGGCTTCATCTCCTTTCCGCTCAGATGTCATTAACATCATTGTCACCTCACAGTCACAAGATGCATGCCCATCCTGAACATTACATCAGTGTCCCAGGAAGGAAGATGGGAAGACAAAAGACAGAAGGTATGTGCCAACTTAACCTAGCTGTCTTGAGCTTTGAAGGAAGCACCACCAGTATTTCCACTTACGTCTCATTCTGTAGATCTGTTTCACACAGCCATTCCTAGCTTCAATGGAGGTACATTGTTACCCTCAACTAAATTGAAGTCCTGTTGTTAGGGAGAAAAGATTCTGACTATAGGGTCATAGTGTCTACCAAAATAAAAGTTCTAATTATTACAATTTCAGTGAAAACCTATCTATTCTTCAGCTCATAACAAGGATCAGATCATATGGTTTTGGCATAGTGTATTGTAACTTTATATATCTTGTACTGTTTTAAATTGTTAAACAACATGTTACTTGCAGTGGTCTGTATCGATGAATAATTTTGATGGTTTGCAGGTCCAGGTCTCGGACTAGGTTTATCAATCTTATTGCTATTAATATTTGGATCAGAAAATTCTTTGTTATGGAGGCTGTTCTCTGCCTTGCAAAATGTTTAACAGCACCCCTGGCTTCTACACAGTAGAAGCCAGTAGCCCTCCCAACCTCTAGTTGAGACAATGAAAAATGCCTCCAAACATTGCCCATGCTCTCTGGGAGGAAAAAGTGTTGTTGGCTGAGAAACACTCTCTTAGATTGATGAGATTTTTTTTTTTTTTTTTTTTTTGTAATAGCGTTAGAATTACCTGGGATGTCTTTTAAAAAAGACTCTACTCTCAAATTTCTGATTCAGTGGATATCCTTTGAAGCTTCCTAATTTGTTTTCAGAAAGTCCCTTGCATAATTCTGACACATACCCAAGTTTGGAAATCATTATATCATACGAAGTCTAAATTACCCACCAGTCAAGATGGAGCCTGACGCTTAGACAAATGATAAAAGGGAAAAAGCTAGATGCACTTGGAACCAGGCTTGGAGAGGCAATCTGTGCTGAGGTCACCTACAAAGAAGCACAGCAAATTGTCTAAATCATGGTGTTCGAAGGAAAAAGGTGCTCTCAGGATAGTACTTGCAGCTGTTATTACAATAGCTATTCAATCTTTCTGGACACAATTAGACAAGCAACAATCTTATACATTTACAATTTAAAAGAAAGGGCCAGGTACAGTGGCTCACTCCTGTAATCCCAACACTTTGCGAGGCAAAGGCGGGAGGAGCACTTGAGCTCACGAGTTCAAGACCAGCCTGGACAACATGGTGAAACCCCGTCCCTACAAAAAATACAAGAAATTAGCCAGACATGGTGGCGGGTGGCTGTAGTCCCAGCTACTCGGGAGGCTGAGGCAGGAGAATGGCGTGAACCCGGGAGGCGGAGCTTGCAGTGAGCCGAGATCGCATCACTGTGCTCCAGCCTGAGTGATAGAGTCAGACCTTGTCTCAAAAAAATAAAATAAAATAAAATAAAATAAAGAAGTAATATTATCATTCATTTATAATGATCACAAACATGATAATTATGATAGTAATATTATCATTAATATTAATGACTTCATTACAATGAAGTAAAATTATCAAATTTTACACTTAAATAGAATCAATAGGAAAACAGAAAGGTTATTAAATGCCTGGAGAAAAGAGTATACAGAAAAACAAATATACATACTATATAATATATATATCTACATACACGCATACAACATTATACTCACAAGCAACAAACTAGTTAGAGTATATGATGGAAGATTTCATTTATGATGGCAATAAATATCTAAAAATAAAATTACGAATAAATGTGAAAATTTATATTTAGGAGACTAAAGTGTACTGGAATGAATAAAAGTATAAGTCTGGTTCTTGGATAAAAAGACTCAACATCATAAAGATAAATATTCTCCCCAAGCTAATCTATAAATTTATTAATACATCAAGAAACTCACTAGCCATACATTTTTTTTTAATTAGCAAGGTGATTCTAATGATTATGAACAATAATAAAGGAAGAACAATGTAGCAGATAGCACTACCAGATATTAAAACAGATTTTAAAGGTTAAATAATTTAAAGTATGTTGTTAGTGCATGAGTAGAGAGAATCATGAAAGAAACAGACTAAGATGAGAAATATGCAAAATACAAATGGGAATTTGTAACATAATTAAAGTGCTATTTTAAATCAGTAGAAAAAATAATTATTATTCATTCTATGAGAAGATCAAAGATTTGAATTTCAAAAATAAAACCAAAAAGTAATTTTAAACAATCAGTAAATTTTCTGTTTAAAACATTTACCTAGGAAAGACCTTTGTAGCATACCATCAAATCTGTAAGCTATTAAATAAAAGACAAATACATTTGACTCTTTAAAAACTAAAATAAAAAATATGAATTAAAATACCACCATGAACAGAGTCAAAGGCAAATGTCCAAGTGAGGGGAAGATGCAGTCTATAGACAAAGGACACATTTCTACAGTATGTAAACAACTTTATAAATCAACAAGATACATTGGCCAATCTTATTGAAAACATCTTTTGTTCAAAAGATATCAAGTAAAAGTTCATATATATGGAAATAACAGTTCTATATTTAAAATGCGAAAGATGCAAAATTTTACTTATAATAAGATAAATGTAAATTAGAAAATTGAGATACCATCCTCTATCTATGTAACAAACATCCAAAAGCCTGATACCAATGGAAAAATCTGGACTCTCACTGATTACTGGAGAATGACTTGCTCTTTTTTGCAAGCAATTTTGAAAAATCTGCTAAAATTATCATTGTACAAACTTTTTGACCCAATAATTCAACTGTAGAAATTTACTGTGTAGGTACAGATGTATTACTTTTCTATTGCTAACATACTTATATTGGTTTTTATATATTGGTTTTACTTATATTTGTTACACTGCTGTAACAAATTGCCACAGATTTAAACTTAAACTTACACATTTATTGTCTCACAGTTCTGTAGATCAAAAGACAGATGGGTTTGACTGTTTTTTTAGTTTAGAATCTCTCAAGGTTTTGACAGGACTGTACTTTAATCTGAAGCTTCTGCTTATTCAAATGGTTGGCAGAATTCAGTCCCTTGCAATTCTAGGGAAAAGAACCCCATTTATTTGTATATCCATTCGTTCATTCAATTATTCATTGATTGATTGATTTGTTGTTGACTGTCAGCTAAGAAGAGTCACCAGCTTCTAAAGGCTACCTGCCTGGAGTCCCTGAATTCTGACTCACTTCCTCCATCTTAAAAGCCACAAAGATGGGTCAAGTTCCTGTCACACTTCAAACCTCTTCTGCCTCTGTTTCCATATTGTGTCACTCTGACTAACCTCTTCTAGTCTACTCAGGTTGCAAAAGTTCCTCTTCCACTTTTAAGAACCTGTGTGATTACATTAGGCCCACCTAGGTAATCTTCCTATTTGAAGATCCATGACCATAATTTCATCCGCACAATTCCTTGTACCATGTAATATAACATGCATACAACATAACACTAGAGGTTGAAAATTATAGGGTTAAAATTCTCCCTACCACATTGATATATATTCAAAACTATTTACAGCACCACAGTTTGCAATAGGAAAAATAAATGAAAACAATCTAAAAATCCTCCAAAAAGGACAGCTTAAGGACATTATGGGACCTCATACAATGGAACATTATGCAATTGTGAGTAAAAATTGAGGAAGAGCCCTATTTTCAAATACAAAAAGCTCTTAAGGACTTGTTAAGTGAAAAAAGCAATGAGCAGAACTATGCATACTATGCTACAGAATATTTTTTCTAGATAAACAAAAGGAAAAGGAAAGTAAATATAAGGTTTTTGTTTAAAACTGAGACTGGTTCTTTCAAGCAGAATAAAAGATATTTAACAGACTTGAAATTTTCATAACATATAATCGTATTTCAAACAAAATTTTTAAAAAGAGAGTTAAATAAATTTCTTTGTGCATTCTGGTCTCTGTGGTTTTATTGTTGCTATTGTTGTTCATAGTTAGATACAGGTAAAGAAAGAAAGCTGGTCTAAAATTAAAATTAGCTATGGAATTGCCTGCCACAAAAAGCTATATATCCTTCACAGGTTTTGACTAAGTATTTCATTTTCTCCTTCAGTTCCTTGTGCATACTATGTATGAGCTATTGCTGCTGCATCTCTAAAGATATCTTAATAACTAACAAAAACTGCAAAATGTTACTTTAAATTAAATCATCACATTATTGCTGGCCTTGAACCAATATTTTTAATGAAAGCATATTGTAAAGTTGAATTACACATTTGAAGCCTCTAGTTGACTAAATTGCAAAAGGAAAAACTCACATCTCAGAAAGTGGCATTTTATGGACTCCTTCAAAAAATATGGGGAAAATCTTACAATCTGTCTTTCTCAAAAACTGCTATTTACTTTTACTTTATTTGTTTTTGAGCAAATTTAAAATCACGTGTACGTGTTTCTCTTCTCATTGCCTTTTTGGCTATTTCATTGATATTTCAGCCTCGATAGATCCACAGTCAGAACATGTTCCTTTCTCCCCACCACCTAACCCCAAACATATCCCTTTTCTTAATGTCTCTGTCTCTGTTAATATTATATATCTGTCTTAGTTTGCTCCAAATGCCATAACAAAATACCACAGACTGGGTGGTTTAAACAACAAAAAAATCCATTTTCTTACAGTTCTAGAGGCTAGAAATCCAAGATCAAGGCACTGGCAAGGTTAGTGTCCCCTAAGGCCTCTCTCCGAGGCTTGTAGGTGGCCCAGGTCTCAGGTGGTCATCTCTCGGTACACGTGCACAGGCACCCCTGTTCTCCCTCCACTCTCCACTCTGTATGTGTCTTGATCTTTTCTTCTTTCAAATATAAGTTAGATTGAATGAGGACCCTCCCTGAAAGCCTATTTAACGAATTCCCTTCCTAAAGGTCCTGTCTCTCACATTCATAGGATACTAGGGGTCAGGACCTCAACATAGGAATTCTAGGAAACACAGTCCAGCCCATAATAACATCCAAATATTCTAATCACTCAAGAACGGCTGATGCCATCTGACTCCTTCTTCTCTTTACCTCTTTCCTTTCAAATAGGTTTTGTACAAATTCTACTATGCCACCGTTTTGTATTCTCCATTTCTACTCTAATGGAGATTTCTTATTTAGACTAATTCCTATAGCATGTTAACAAACTCTCCAATACTGCCTTACACTTTGCCAATAGATCTGTCTAAAATTTTGCACCAATAATTCTATATAAATTCAAAGATCTTCAGTGACTCTTCAGTTATCTTCCAACACTTGCCTAATAATTACTTAAACTACTTTTTAGAAATGTCATTAGACTGCCTTTTAAGGCCTATTCTCATCTCCTTCCTAAGCCTCTAGTGTTATATCCCATGACTGCCCTGTGGAGACTTTAGTCTTTGGAACACTGTGTTCACACTGTGAAGAAACAATTATTGGTGAATCATGACACTAATTTTGGCTGGCACTTATTAACATAGAATAGAATAGAATAGAATAGAATAGAATAGAATAGAATGGAATAGAATACAATAGAACGGATCAGAGTAATATTAAACAATATCTAGACATTCATCCACATTATAAAGTTTTAGTTCAGGTCTCTTTATTTTTCTTCTCCATCAAGTTATTCCTTGAGGCTTCCCTGAACTTTTTATTTCATGCCTTTCTTTGAATATTTTCCTGACATTATTACCTTATAGGTAATTAGACTGTACAATGCATAAATATAAATTACATTTATTTTCCCAAGCAACAACTGAATTCTGTGCATAGAGGTCCTTATTTTCTAAAATCTTTCCTCTGACTCTTGACTCACAGGTGGGTTCAAAACCTAGGAATGTGCCACGTGGTGACTCTGCACAGCAGCATGACAGCAGTTAAGGCATTAAAAATGCCACATTCCTCAACATTTATCAGAGTTTGAAAACTCCTAAGAACCCATTTTGAATTTAACACTGGGCAATTTAAATGTAACACTGAATGGACCTGAACTGTTAGTCATGTACAAGTGCTGCTGGAAGTACTTAAAAAGATTTGTGTTAGTTAAATATCCACAGAGTTAGGGTGCTGCAAACCAACCAACAAAACAAAAACCTAGGAGCCAAAGTCTTCCTGACTACTGGGAATAGAAGTGAAGTTTGGCTGTTACAGCAAAAGACTTAGTGGGATGGGAGGACCCTTTTTTGGTAAAATCAGGTGAGAATATAACACAATATCTGGTCTAGACAAAGGAGAGACATAAATAACAGCAAATTATTTCTGATGTGTTTTTTTTTTTAAGGAAATTTCAAAACAAGTCAATGCTATATGTCTTAGTCCATTTGGGCTGCTATAACAAAAATACCATAGACTGGATGGCTTAAACCATAAGCTTTATTTCTCATGATTCTGAAGACTGGGAGTCCAAGATCAAGGTACTGACTGATTCAGTGCCTGGTGAGAACTCCCTTCTTAGTTCATAGATAGCTGCCTTCTTATTGTGTCCTCACATAGAAGACAGAGGGAGGGAGCTCACACACACTGGTTCATGCCTGTAATCCCAGCAATTTGGGAGGCCAAGGCAGGTGGATCACTTGAGATTAGGAGTTTGAGATCAGCCTGGCCAACATGGCAAAACCCCATCTCTACTAAAAATACAAACATTTGCTGGGTGTGGTGGTGGATGCCTGTATTCCCAGCTACTGAGGAGGCTGAGGCAAGAGAATCATTTGAACTCAGGAGGTGGAGGCTGCAGTGAGCTAAGATCATGCCACTGCAATCCAGGCTAGGCAACACAGTGAGACTCTGTCACCAAAAAACAAACAAAAAAAAAAAGAGTGAGGAGTTTTTTGGGGTCTCTTTTGTGAGGGCACTAATGCCATTTGTGAAGGCTGCACTCTCATGACCTAATTACCGCCCAAACTCCTGATACCTCACCTGGGGTGTTAGAATTTCAACATATAAATTTTGGGTGGACACAAACATTTAGTCATTAACTTCATATAATTAAAATTAATTTTAAACTATTTTATCTATCCAGTGATGTTACAAAGTCCATTTGATTGGCACCTGCATGTGTCCCAGAAACCAAATCAACTGATTTGGGTTACCTCTGTCCTGCCACTCCTTGCTGTATGTGTATTTTGAGTAACACTAAGGAAATCACTGAGGCAGAGAGGGGTTTGTCTTCCACTAGTCAAAACATGGGCACATGTGTGAAGACTACTTTTCTTCTTTTAAAAAAAAAAACACATAGAAATATCGGATGAGGAATTACAAGCAGTTCAAATTAACATAATGCATGTCATCAGAACTTTGTGGGGCATTGAGAGCTTTGGTCACACGAGCTTTGTGCTTGAAAGAAAATGTACAGACCACAAAAAATAAAGAGTACATACTTCAAATTACAGGAAAATTTATATTTTAAATTGTGTTCATTATTATCCACAAAATTACAAGACTAATACTTACACATTTATGATTTAAACATCACCAAATTTTTCATTATAGCTAAGAATAATTCTTCCACTGGCCATTTATTTCTGATATTATCTGGACTGATTATTCCTCAGTTAAAATTCCCCATTTCTCATGTTATCTGGTCTGATTATCCCCCAGTACTAAAGTACTGTGTCAATATATTGGGTATTTTCCTTATTAGGACACAATTAATATATATATAGCAATTTGGAGCAACCTCTTAAGACTTATACAATCAGAGTAGGAACAGCTCCAGTCTGCGGCTCCCAGCACGATCATTGCAGAAGACGGGTGATTTCTGCATTTCCAACTGAGGTACCTGGTTCATCTCATTGGGACTAGTTGGATAGAGGGTGCAGCCCACGGAGGGTGAGCTGAAGCAGGGTGGGCCATTACCTCACCTGGGAAGTGCAAGGGGTCTGGGGAATTCCCTTTCCCTAGCCAAGAGAAGCTGTGACAGACTGCACCTGGAAAAAAGGGACACTCTCGCTCAAATATTATGCTTTTCCAATGGTCTTGGCAAACTGCACACCAGAAGATTATATCCCACGCCTGGCTCAGTGGGTCCCATGTCCACAGAGACTTGCTCACTGCTAGTGCAGCAGTCTGAGATCAACCTGTAAGGCAGCAACCCAGCAGGAGGAGAGGTGTCCACCATTGCTGAGGCTTGAGTAGGTAAACAAAGTACTGGGAAGCTCAAACTTGGCACAGCCCACCACAGTGCAGCAAGGCTGGCTGCCTCTATGGACTCCACCTCTGGGAGCAGGGCATAGCTGAACAAAGGGCAGCAGAAACTTCTGCAGACTTAAATGTCCCTGTCTGACAGCTCTGAAGAGAGCAGTGGTTCTCCTAGCACGTTGTTTAAGCTCTGAGAACAGACAGACTGCCTCTTCAAGTGGGTCCCTGACCCTTGGGCAGGCTAACTGGGAGACACCTCCCAACAGGGACTGACTGACACCTCATATAGGTGGGTGTCCCTTTACAAAGCTTCCAGAGGAAGGATTAGGCAGCAATATTTGCTGTTCTGCAATATTTGCTGTTCTACAGCCTCCGCTGGTGATACCATGGCAAACAGGGTCTGCAGCAAACTCCAACAGACCTGCAGCTGAGGGACCTGACTGTTAGAAGGAAAACTAACAAACAGAAAGGAGTAGCATCAACATCAACAAAAAGGACATCCACACCAAAACCCCATCTGTAGGTCACCAACATCAAAGACCAAAGATAAATAAAACCACAAAGATGAGGATAAACCAGAGCAGAAAAGCTGAAAATTCTAAAAACCAGAGTGCCTCTTCTCCTCCAAAGGATCACAGCTCCTCACCAGCAATGGAACAAAGCTGGATGGAGAATGTCTTTCATGAGTTGACAGAAGTAGGCTTCAGAAGGTAGGTAATAACAAACTTCTCTGAGCTAAAGAAGGATGTTTGAACCCATTGCAAGGAAGCTAAAAACTTTGAAAAAAGATAAGATGACTGGCTAACTAGAATAAACAGTGCAGAGAAGATCTTAAATGACCTGATGGAGCTGAAAATCATGGCACAAGAATTACGTTAGACATGCACAAGCTTCAGTAAGCAATTTGATCAAGTGGAAGAAAGGGTATCAGTGATTGAAGATCAAATGAATGAAATAAAGCAACAAGAGAAGTTTAGAGAAAAAAGAGTAAAAATAAATAAACAAAGCCTCCAAGAAATATGGGACTATGTGAAAAGACCAAATCTACGTTTGATTGGTGTACCTGAAAGTGATGAGGAGAATGAAACCAAGTTGGAAAACACTCTTCAGGATATTATCCAGGAGAATGTCCCCAACATAGTAAGGCAGGCCAACATTCAGGAAATACAGAGAATATCACAAAGATACTCCTCGAGAAGAGCAACTACAAGACATAATTGTCAGACTCACCAAGGTTGAAATGTAGGAGAAAATGTTAAGGGCAGCCAGAGAGAAAGATCGGGTTACCCACAAAGGGAAGCCCATCAGACTAACAGCAGATCTCTCTGCAGAAACCCTACAAGCCAAAGAGAGTGGGGGCCAATATTCAACATTCTTAAAGAAAAGAATTTTCAAACCAGAATTTCATATCAAGCCAAACTAAGCTTCATAAGTGAAGGAGAAATAAAATTCTCCTTCAACACAAGCAAATGCTGAGAAATTTTGTTACCACCAGGTCTGCCTTACAAGAGCTCCTGAAGGAAGCACTAAACATGGAAAGGAACAACTGGTACCATCCACTGCAAAAAGAAAAAGCCAAATTGTAAAGACCGTCGATGTTAGGAAGAAACTGCATCAATTAACAGGCAAAATAACCAGCTATCATGATAATGACAGGATCAAATTCACACATAACAATATTAACCTTAAATGTAAATGGGCTAAATGCCCCAGTTAAAAGACACAGACTGGCAAATGAATAAAGAATCAAGACCTATCAGTGGACTGTATTCAGGAGACCCATCTCACATGCAAAGACACACACAGGTTCAAAATAAAGGGATGGAGAAAGATCTACCAAGCAAATGAAAAGTAGGAAAAGACAGGGGTTGCAATCCTAGTCTCTGATTAAACAGATGTCAAACCAACAAAGATCAAAAGAAACAAATAAGGCCATTACATAACGGTAAGGGGATCAATTCAACAAGAAGAGCTAACTATCCTAAATATATATCCACCCAGTACAGGAGCACCCAGATTCATAAAGCAAGTCCTTAGAGACCTGCAAAGAGACTTAGACTCCCACACAATAATAATGGGAGACACCCCACTGTCAATATTAGACAGATCAATGAGACAGAAGGTTAACAAGGACATCCAGGACATGAACTCAGCTCTGCACCAAGCAGACCTAATAGACATTTACAGAACTCTCCACCCCAAATCAACAGAATATACATTCTTATCAGCACCACAACTCACTTATTCTAAAATTGACCACGTAGTTTCAACAAAAGCACCCCTCAGCAAATGTAAAAGAACAGAAATCACAAGAAACTGTCTCTCAGACCACAGTGCAATGAAATTAGAACTCAGGATTAAGAAACTCACTCAAAACTGCACAACTACATGGAAACTGAACAACCTCCTCCTGAATGACTACTGGGTAAATAACAAAATGAAGGCAGAAGTAAAGATGTTCTTTGAAACCAATAAGAACAAAGACACAATGTACCAAAATCTCTGGGACACATTTAAAGCAGTGTGTAGAGGGAAATTTATAGCACTAAATGCCCAAGAGAAAGCAGGAACGATCTAAAATCAACACCCTAACATCACAATTAAAAGAACTAGAGAAGCAGAGCAAACACATTCAAAAGCTAGCAGAAGGCAAGAAATAACTAAGATCAGAGCAGAACTGAAGGAGATAGAGACAAAAAAAAAAAACCTTCAAAAAGTCAATGAATCCAGGAACTGGTTTTTTGAAAAGATCAACAAAATTGATAGACCACTAGCAAGACTAATAAAGGAAAAAAGAGAGAAAAATCAAATAGATGCAATAAAAAATGATAAAGGGGATATCACCACCAATCCCACAGAAATACAAATTATCATCAGATAATACTATAAAAACCTCTACGTAAATAAACTAGAAAATCTAGAAGAAATGGATGAAATCCTGGACACATACACCCTCCCAAGACTAAACCAGGAAGAAGTTGAATCTCTGAATAGACCAACAACAGGCTCTGAAATTGAGGCAATAAGTAATAGCCCACCAACCAAAAAAAGTCCCGGACCAGACAGATTCACAGGCAAATTCTACCAGAGGTACAAAGAGGAGCTGGTATCATTCCTTCTGAAACTATTCCAATCAATAGAAAAAGAGGGAATCCTCCCTAACTCATTTTGAGGCCAGCATCATCCTGATATCAAAGCCTGGCAGAGACACAACAAAAAAAGAGAATTTCAGACCAATACCCCTGATGAACATCCATGCAAAAATCCTCAATAAAATACTGGCAAACTGAATCCAGCAGCACATCAAAAAGCTTATCCACCACGATCAACTTGGCTTCATCCCTGGGATGCAAGGCTGATTCAACATATGCAAATCAATAAACATAATGCATCACATAAACAGAACCAAAGACAAAAACCACAAGATTATCTCAATAGATGCAGAAAAGGCCTCCAACAAAATTCAGCAGCTCTTCATGCTAAAAACTCAATAAACTAAGTATTGATGGGACATATCTCAAAATAATAAGAGCTGTTTATGACAAACCCACAGCCAATATCATACAGAATAGGCAAAAACTGGAAAAATTCCCTTTGAAAACTGGCACAAGACAGGGATGCCCTCTCTCACCACTCCAGCGTTGGAAGTTCTGGCCAGGGCAATCAGGCAAGAGAAAGAAATAAAGGGTATTCAATTAGGAAAAGAGGAAGTCAAATTGTTCCTGTTTGCAGATGACATGATTGCATATTTAGAAAACCCCATCGTCCCCAGCACAAAATCTTCTAAAGCTAATAAGCAACTTCAGCAAAGTCTCAGGATACAAAATCATTGTGCAAAAATCACAAGCATTCCTATACACCATAACAGACAGAGAGCCAAATCATGATTTGAGTCAACTCCCATTCACAATTGCTACAGAGAGAATAATACCTAGGAATCAAACTTACAAGGGATGTGAAAGACCTCTTCAAGGAGAACTGCAAACCACTGCTCAACGAAATAAAAGAGGACACAAACAAATGGAAAAACATTCGATGCTCATGGATAGGAAGAATCAATATTGTGAAAATGGTCATACTGCCTAAGGTAATGTATAGATTCAATGCCATCCCCATCAAGCTACCAATGTCTTTCTTCACAGAATTGGAAAAAACTACTTTAAAGTTCATGTGGAACCAAAAAAGAGCCTGCATAGCCAAGACAATCCTAAGTCAAAAGAGCAAAGCTGGAGGCATCATGCTACCTGACTTCAAACTATACCACAAGGCTACAGTAATCAAAACAGCATGGTATTGGTACCAAAACAGATATATACACCAATGAAACAGAATAGAGGCCTCAGAAATAACACCACACATCTATAGCCATCTGATCTTTGACAAACCTGATGAAAACAAGAAATGGGGAAAAGATTCGCTATTTAATAAATGGTGCTGGCAAAACCGGCTAGCCATATGTAGAAAGTTGAAACTGGATCCCTTCCTTACAACTGACACAAAAATTATTTCAACATGGATTAAAGACTGAAATGTCAGACCTGAAACCATAAAATCTCTAGAAGAAAACCTAGGAAATACCATTCAGGACATAGATACAGTCAAGGACTTCATGACTAAAATACCAAAAGCAAGGGAAACAAAAGCCAAAATTGACAAATGGGATTTATTTAAACTAAAGAACTTCTGCACAGCAAAAGAAACTACCATCAGAGTGAACAGGCAACCTACAGAACAGGAGAAAATTTTTGCAATCTACTCATCTGACACAGAGCTAATATCCAGAATCTACAAAGAACTCAAACAAATTTTCAAGAAAAAAGCAAACAACCCCATCAAAAAGTGGGCAAAGGATATGAACAGACACTTCTCAAAAGAAGACATTTATGCAGCCAACAGACACATGAAAACATGCTCATCATCACTGGTCATCAGAGAAACACCAATCAAAACCACGATGAGATACCATCTCACACACGTTCGAATGGCAATCATTAAAAAGTCAAGAAACAACAGATGCTGGGGAGGATGTGGAGAAATAGGAATGCTTTTACACTGTCGGTGGGAGTGTAAATTACTTCAACCATTATGGAAGACAGTGTGGCAATTCTTCAATGATCTTGAACTAGAAATACCATTTGACCCAGCAATCCATTACTGAGTATATACCCAAAGGATTATAGATCATGCTACTATAAAGACACATGCACACATGTTTATTGCGGCACTATTCACAATAGCAAAGACTTGTTACCAACCCAAATGCCCATCAATGATAGACTGGATTAAGACAATGTGGCACATATACACCATGGAATACTATACAGCCATAAAAAATATGAGTCCATGTCCCTGCAAAAGGCAAAGCTGGAAATCATCATTCTGAGCAAGCTATCGCAAGGACAGAAAAGCAAACATTGCATGTTCTCACTCATAGGTGGGAACTGAACAATGAGAACACTTGGACACAGGAAGGGGAATATCACACACTAGGACCTGTCATGGTGTGGGGGGAAGGGGAGGGATAGCATTAAGAGAAATATGTAATGTAAATGACGAGTTAATGGGTGCAGCAAACCAACATGGCACACGTATACCTATGTAACAAACCTGCACGTTGTGCACATGTACCCTAGAATTAAAGTATAATAAATAAATAAATAAATAAAATGACTTATACAATCAAGCCTTTTTTTTTTTTTTGAGACAGAGTGTCACTCTGTTGCCCAGGCTGGAGTGCAGTGGTGCAATCACAACTCACTGCAACCTCCATCTCCCAGGTTTAAGCAATTCTCCTGCCTTAGCCTCCCAAGTTGCCGGAATTACAGGTATGCACTACCATGCCCGGTTAATTTTTTTTTTTTTTTTTTTTTTTGAGACAGAGTCTCACTCTGCCGCCCAGGCTGAAGTGCAGTGGCCAGATCTCAGCTCACTGCAAGCTCCGCCTCTCGGGTTTACGCCATTCTCCTGCCTCAGCCCCCGAGTAGCTGGGACTACTTTTTTGTATTTTTTTAAGTAGAGACGGGGTTTTACCATGTTAGCCAGGATAGTCTCAATCTCTTGACCTCATGATCCACCCGTCTCGGCCTCCCAAAGTGCTGGGATTACGGGTGTGAGCCACCACGCCTGGCCATGACTTCCTGTTATATTAATTAGGATGTTTCTGACACCACCTCCATCAAAATCAGTGGGGCTGGTTTTTCCAAACTGAAGGTTTTTGGTACCTCCCTCAGATCTATTTAACATGAACCTCTGGGTCATGGCTTACATTTCTGAATTCTTAGCAAACCCCTAGACTTTCTTTTACACCACTGCCAATTTCCCTCTGTCGAGGATTTATAAGACAAATATATTTGCAATTTCTACTTAACTTCATTTTCCAACTTTGGAGCAAATATATAGCACTCAGGTACCAGGAAGAGGAATAAAGGGAGTAGGGAAATGAGGAAAAGAAGTGGAATCTAATGAGATTATGAAAGGGAATCCTGAATAGGAGAAAATTGCTGGCAGAAATTGTCTTCTAAGTTCACAATTTTGCCCTCATATCCAACCATGTTTTTAGTATGACATTGTTGGGATAAAGGGGAGATATCAGCTTCTAGGAGGACTTTTGTCCCTTGTTATGTTTCAATACGGGTGAGAAATCTTCATTGAGTAGCTGTAGCTGTGGTCACTTGATGTAGAGAGGACAGAGATTGTCAATTCCTTTAACACATTAACTGTTAATGCTATTATTACTCATGATGTTATTGTTCTTTGGAACCTGTTTGTACTGAAGCAATATCTTTGTGTTACTTTTATTTTTTATTATTTGTTTTTAACTTTTATATTAGGTTTAGGGGTACATGTGCAGGTTTGTTATACAGGCAAATTGTATGTCACCGAGGTTTGGCGCACAGATTATTTCATTACCAGCTAATAGACACAGTGCCTGATAGGTAGGTTTTTGGTCCTCAATCCCCTCCTACACTTTACCCTGAAGTAGGCCCTGTTGTTTTTTGTTCCGTTCTCTGTGTCCATGTGTACTCAATGTTTAGCTACCACTTAAAAGTAAGAACATGCTTAAACTACTTACTTACTGCTAATGATATCATCAGTCATGGTGCTGTATTGCCCATCATGCTGCCCATAAATATCAGCACTCATTTTCTCTCTCAAAAGTTGTACTATGCTTTGTTGACGATGACCATAAGTGCAAGTCTTACCCAGAGGATGGAAGAAACTAAATGGTCGTTTGCTTTCTGGTCATGTTACATTTGCCATTTGGAATTTAATATTGCAATCACGTATCAACATATTTTCACACCCTCACTTCTACATATTGCCACCAGCAGAAATGATAGACAAGTCTCTCTGTGGGGTGATAGGAATGATCTTTCTGTACAAGGAATATCTGTCTGTTGACAACCATGTGTTAAGACCAACCCAGAAGAGTATGACATCAGTGAAGCATTAGTGTTAAGGAGAAAATAGTCTTAAAGTCCTCAGAGGACGTAGAAGGAGAGAGGGGCTGAGGCCATTTCTGGAGGATTACCTGACATGCAGTGTGGAGCCCCAGAAGGATTGGGGTAACTGCTCTGAATGTCAGTGGTGGGGCTGCACAGGGTAAATGATGCCTACTATTACCCCTGTGTATGGGTGCGAGAGACTGGAGACTACACTATTGTCAGAACAGACACGTTCATGAGCCATTGTATTAGCCCACACTGTTGCTTAAGCCCAGGGGGTGGTAATGAACATGGGCGGCCCACAGCCTTAAAGTCTTCCTGCAGTCCACAATGTGCACGAGGGTCACCCAAATTCAGTGCATCAGCACTAATGCAGCTGTCCAGTCCCATGCAACCATGCAAACAAATAGACCACCACCACCACCAACAACAAGAAACCCATCACTCTGGCCAGTGAGAATGATCTGCTTGCCAGTCTGGGCTCCTGGAACTAGGACCTGGAATGGGGATCAGGGACAACCCCATAGGAACAGATCTCGGATCTCCTTGTGACATCTGGTCAACCTCACCCACTGAGTAGAATACTGAAAAGTGTCCCTGAGAAGAGAACTGGGGGCTCAGTTCAGGCTCAGATGCTTCACATAAAATGCACTGAATTCTCAGGTATGAGAGAAGGACTTAGAAAATGTGAAAATAGCACACAAAAGCACAAAACTTTGTTAATCTCAGACCAGGGAAGGGGCCTGGCTTGCATGGACTTAAGGAAAGTAAGTTTCATAATAAAGCTCTAATGTTAAAGGTCTGATGAATGGACATAAACCTTGGTCAATGGTAATCTCTTTCAACTGTGCTTAAAATTTCTTTTTGCTTAAATTCACAACAGTAATGGTATGTATTTGAGGTCAGGTTAATTAAGTCTTTAAGTTCTTCTGAATAGACTGATCTCTGTCCTCTGTACATCAGCATTGCTTTCTTTTCCTCATGGAGGAAGAAATGAGGTTATTCAAGAATGATGCATTTGACAACGAAGAAGAGGAAGAGATGGATCCTAGACCTGAAGCTAACGAGATAGTGCCTCAACTCTGTAACAAAACTTCATGCACACTGAACAATATTTTAAAAAAATAAGTGCCCTTCTCTACTTCTATTTTAAATGATCATTAACAATTCACTGTTCTTCATATGGAACCATAAATTTTGTAATAAATTTGTAATCAAATTATAATAAATTTTGTAACAAATTGGTAATCGAATTGCTCTTAGTTCTCTCTTTATCCACTATGAGGGCATGAAACTTATGGCCCTCCATGGAGAGGGTCATAAGACATAAGAAAGTTGTCAACTATTCCAAATCATTATCTAGACAGGTGCCTCCCAAAAATATTTACCTGGAGGACTTCAAACCCTGGTGGTGGACTTGATTATCAATTCCCTTCCAGTAAATCTCTCTCTTTCTCTCTTTCTCTCCTGTTTCCCACTCTTCAACCTCTCCTCTATTCCAACTGGTATCTCATAACTATCAGTGAAGCTGGAATGAGAGATTACATCTATGATCTCATCTGATGATTTTATGTCCTGATATTTTTAAGAAACAAGTATTGTTGAAGTTTGGAATCTTACCACAGGGCAGGAGGATAGACATATCTAGGGTTTACTGATGAAGAAGTTAAAGTCTTGTCTGTCTTCTAAAGCTAATTGAATAACAAATGTATTGCTTAAATAGCCAAAGGGTGTAGCTGGCTTGTTAAAATGGTGTGTGGGCTGAGAGACTAATTGTGACATCTTTCCTACTTATGCTTTTGCTTGAAAAAGTATTCAGGTTGGTTTGAGTTGTTCATATGCTGGTGAAGATGCCTGATTGTAAGAAGCTAAAGCCTTCTAAACAACAAAAGTTGAAGGTGACTTCAAGCTGTCATCATTTAGCTTTAGAAATAAACTTTGTGGACAGGAAATTAATATTAACTTAAAATGCTGGAAAAAGCATAAAGAAATGTGTCAATCCATACCTATAAAGTGTATTTCTTGAAATCTTGCTTATGATATTTTCCTCTAAGATATATATCTGTATATAAATAATTTGAAATTAATAAATTCCCCACTATATTTTCATAAATATTTTTATGTATTTTGTTTAAAATCCCTGACTATTAGGCTGCATTGTCTATTTTGCTTCCTTACAGTAACTTGTGCTTGAGGAATACAGACCTGCTAAGGTTGATTGGGTGAAAAAGCCATTACATTTGGCAAAGTGCCTTGGAGAAATCAACAAATTCCTGAAGGCCTGGCCTTTAGATTCAAACCTCTCTTAGCACGTAAGAAAGAAGCAAAGTGTCATTTCTGAGCGACATGTCTTCCCAAGAAGTCATAACATCCAGCTCCATTCTACCACCTAAAAATGGCTCTTGCAAGCTCTCTTGTCTCCTGCCCCTCTCAACCCTTATCTTTCTGTCCCCATTAAACTCTAATGCTTTATCTGGTATGAGTGAGAAACAAATGGTACACAGCAGAAACCTAGATAACTGGTGAGTCAAGGTCAGTGGTCCCAAAGACAGCCCCTTTAATTTTCTCCTTAAAAGAAAAAGACAGCTGAAAAAAGCAGATTTCACAAAATGGGAAATGGTAAACATATTGTATGCATTTAAAATGGGTGATTTGAATACAAAGGAAATCCCTTTTGCCCTTAGTTCTCTTTTCCTCCACTATGAGGGCATGAAACTTTAGAAGGTACCAAGAGGGCTGTAAGACATGAGAAAGTTTTCAACTATTCCAAATCATTATCCATATGTGAATTTTAAAAACCATTACTCCTATGAGATTGGTTTTTAATTTCTAAGGCTCCATAGGGCATTCTTTGTCTTATATCCTGTATTCCTCCTTTGTTTGGATGTTATAAAGCAGTACTTAAACTCCATAGTTCATTCTGATGAATAGTTTTATTTACCCAGGAATATGATCTTCATCTCAAAAGGACGAGATGTAGCATTTGATACAAAGGTCACCACTGCTATATTGCTTACAAATTACAAATTTTAATAGCCCTTCTGTCTTCCTCTTTACCCCCACCATCCATATAGGACTAGCATGAAAGAAAGACCTGTTCTTCTGGCAGGTTGAATATAAAACACTGGAGTTTTTGTTTAAATGAAAATCGTTTCATTTTTCATTTCTGAAACCAAACCAATGGCCTCTCGGTGGTTCAATTAATGCGTATGAAAACCTGATGGAAGCTGTAACTTACTACTGCTGTTACATTATTCTTTGGGAAATATGATATTTTAAAATATATTTTTGATTTACCACATTCTATGCTAAAATATTTTAAACTAAAATTTTCTATCCATCGAAGATTATGGCCAATCATCAAGTAATTAAGAGAATCTGTAATGTAAGTCAACAAGTCAAAAAGATCATAAAGAAGAAAACCGTGATCCCTGCTCTGTCCCATGTAGTTGTGGGCTCAGTGAGAGGTATGCTTTCAAAAAAAGATCATTAATAAATAATTATGAAGAAATCACCATTTAGACTGCCCTCTAGTGTTTGTAAATTCAAAGGCCCTATAGAACCCAGATTGGATGTGAAGCAATGGGGAGACCAGAGAACACATAATCCATGTCACTGAGTATCCACTGCTGGCTCCAGCCAATATTTTCCAAGTAGGACTGTGGTCCTTGATTTGCCAGTTCTTCTGGATTCTCCAAAATGTCAGTTCAGGTTTTGTATGTGAAATCTATCAATTTATCAATGTTGGCCCCTAACTCCATTTTTAAATATAACATTCTGTAAACGAAACTAAAAACATCTGCAGGGCAGATGTGGCCAAAAAGCCATCAGTTTGCAAGCTCTATTCTAGATTAGTGACTTCTAACCTTGTTTATTGTCAGCATCTTTCAATTATTCACTGCTTCTGCATTTAACATTTATCCCTGTATACCTCCCTCTCTCTTCTACTTATTTGCTGGGGTGTGATGGGTTCTTCAATACCTCATTTCCCAAAAAATGCCACTTAGTCTATGGAAATATACTTCTCTAAGCACATAATCATGATTCAAAGTTATAATAAACCCTATGACATATCTGTAGGACACAATTTGGTGAGGATGAGAACAGTCAGATAAATAGACACACAATTGAAAGAACTTTAAGTAAAATGTTCATAGTGAATTCCTCTGAGCAGTGAGATGATGACTACATTTAAAAAGATAAATATCTGTGTTTAGGCAATAAATTTATATATTATATATATATATATTCATTGCAAGAGTTTTCAATTACTTAGCCTTTTTGGCTATGATCAAGTGAAAGAGTTTTCAGAGTACGTTTCTCTGGGTGATGAAGGAGAGGGACATATAGGGAAGAAAGTATTAAAAGAAAACTTATTTTTTCTGGAAGAAATTGACAAGATTGATGATGTTCATGCCTTTTCAAACATGAATGTACATCTTGCTATTTAAAAAAATTATAACTTGTAAGCATAAAAACTAATGTTCATCAACAAATAAATACAATTTAATTATTTTTCTTTTTATGCTTACAATCCACTTTGACAAGTTGGGGAAAAAAATGTGCTTTGTCTCAGAAAATCCAAAAGAGAATGTCCACAGAGTGGACAGACCTATCCCATGGAAATCCACATTCACTAACTCAGATTGTGTTTACTCCTCCGAGCTTCACCACCTTCTTCCCGAAACTGAATGCCCACATCTTTATAAAACAGTATTGTCTGTTATTTTACAGGCATTTAAAAATATTTGAATAAATTAAGGCACACAGACTAATGCAGATGATTAAGAATATAAATTATACTTATATTCATTTTCAAGTTGACTATTAAATTTGTTTCTTTTTAAATTTACCCTTTATTTTTCTTTCAAGAGAACTTCCTGCTACTTTTCTCTCTCATGATCATTTCTTTTCTATCTTTTCTCTTTCTGTTTTGCCTTTTCTTTCTTTCCTCATTTTTCTTTATTTTTCCACTTATGGGTGGATTTTGACTACAAGTGACAAAATGCCTAAGAGTGATTTTAACAAATGGAATTAATTTTTTTCTTTTCTTTTTTTTTTTTTGAGACGGAGTCTCGCTCTGTCGCCCAGGCTGGAGTGTAGTGGTGCAATCTCAGCTCACCTTGGCTCACTGTAAGCTCCACCTCCCAGGTTCACGCCATTCTCCTGTCTCAGTCTCCCAAGTAGCTGGGACTCCAGGCGTCCGCCACCACGCCTGGCTAATTTTTTGTATTTTTAGTAGAGATGGGGTTTCACCGTGTTAGCCAGGATGGTCTCGATCTCCTGATCTTGTGATCTGCCCACCTCAGCCTCCCAGAGTGCTGGGATTACAGGCATGAGCCACCACGCCTGACCAAACAGAATTAATTTTTCTCAGAAAACAAGAAGTGAAAAGATCGGCATTTTCTAGCATTAGTTTGACTGTTCTGTGATGCCATCAGGACCTCATGTCTTTCCATTCTCTCACTCCACCATTGTAACAGTGTTGACTTTCATCTTCATGTTTGTTACTGCATAGTTACAAGCTCCAGTTCATGCTACAACTTCAGATATTGTGTCAATAGTATAATGTAGAAGAAATATGAAAAGCAGTACTAGACACTCTGTCCTTTCATCAAGAAAGATAAAGCTTTTCCAAAATCCCTAGGAAATATTCACTTTGATTTTATTGGTTACATATAACAATTCAAACTATTAGAACTATAAATGTCACATGGTCAAACCTAGCTGCAAAGGAAGCCAGAAAAGAGAATATACACCTGAAGATATTGTTGTGTCATATAAAATCCAGGTTTTGCTCACATAAGAAGAGGAAAATATACATTGGATAAGCAATTAACAGTACTTGCCACAATGACCTACTCAAAGAGTAGCAAATATTGCCTATTTTTATATATTCACTAATTCAACTGGGCTAACAGAGGACCCAGTAAGACCCTTACACAACTATTTGAAAAATAAATTTAAATACCCTCTAATTAGTACAACGGGTGTTCTTAGTGCAGTGGGTACTTTTAAAGTGCTTTGTGCTTTTGACAAAAATGTCTTAGTATTTAAAACTTTTTCTTACCCAATTTTTTGCCCCATTGAATTAGCGATGCTATAAAGAAAGGCATCTTATTCCATTTTTTGTTGCTATAAAGGAATACTTGAGGCTGGGTAATTCATAAAGACGAAAAGTTCATTTGGCTAGCAATTCTGGATGGCTGGAAAGTTAAGTACTGAGCCTCAGCATCTGGTGGGGCCTCGAGCTGCTTCTAGTCATAATGGAAGGTGAAAGCTGCAAAGATCATGTGACAAGGGAAGAAAGAAGAGAAGGGAGGAGGTGCTGGGTTCTTTCTATCAACCAGCTCTCAAAAGAACTAACAGAGAAAGAACTCACCCCTGTGCGAACACATTAATCTATTCATAAGGGATCTGGCTATATGATACAAACACCTCCCATTAGGCCCCGCCTCCAAATTGTATCCCATTGGGGATCAAATTTCAAAAAGAGATTTGGAGGGAACAAACAAACCATATCTAAGCCATAGTAAAAGGAATGGCTTTTCACAGGTAAAATTTACTGAGTGTATTAATATTTTATCGATTTCCAGCCAGTAGAGTACAAATGTTGCATTATTACATTGCTTTGAAACAAAACATTATTCTTAATTCAGAAGTTTAAATTCAGATGTTAAAGCTGCATATTTAATAATGCACAACCAGTACTGAAATCCTCATTGAAATGACAAATAATTTTATTTCGAATCCCTTATAGAGGTTCACAATGTTTTAACGATGTAGTTTTGACTAAATGGAAGTAGTCAAAACCTGTGAGATTGGAAATAGTGTTTATAAAACATAAACAACTCATAAGTAGGATCCCACATTGCCAAAAATAATAATGATGATGATTTCAAACAATCCTGATTTTCTGACTTGCAAGATTGGTAAATTCTTTCTAGGAAGAAATTGCTTAACTCAGAAACTCCCATGGTTGCTTTCCTATTCTAAATCTTCTGAGATGTAGAGATGTCAAGATTGCAAAAGAGTTTAAATCACTTTTTTCTCCCACTTATGCCATACCTCTTAATTTTTCTCTCTCCTTCAGGTCTTCTCTGTGCTATGCAGATTGTTCCTTACCTCTCTGCCTTCATCCTTTCTTTTTCCTTCTCATCTTACCAATCTACCAATTGTTTCCCTTTTGAATTTCCTTGAAGATTGCTCCAGGTGTCTCTCAGAGTGTCAGCAGCAGAACCAAGGGAAACAGATCTGGCTGACTAACCCTGAGGCAGGGTGCTGTCTGCATGCCCTTGTAACTCAGAGCTTGGCTGGTGCATGAATAACAACCCAAATTACCAAAACACTGCTTAAAAGATTTATAAATTCAGTTTGGGGTTTTGTTTTAGAAGAGTTTTCAGCTCTTTGCCACTGTTTCTTACTCTCATTTTCTTTTTCTCCTTTTAGGTTTAGTTATTGTTTTTAGATATTTGATACCAAATGATTTAAATTAAACTTAATTTGTGGTAAGTGATAGAATTTTCAATTTTAGAAAATGAAAGGCCGCTGGGTAAATGCCACCTCCCTTCCCTCCCCACAGCCACCCACACAAACCTATTTATCCAGCACAAAGCCCCATTAATACATTCTGATAACGGCTACAAAGAAGTAAGAAATTTTTCCAAATAAAACTCCCCTTTGTTCTTTTAGCCCTCTCTAAATAGTCAAAATACATGTCATTAAGTTCATCTTTAAAGTGCCTCTTTAAATGACTAACAATTCTCATTTCAACTGTTATGGCATAAAATGTAAATTTAATTATATACAAAGAAATAGTCTTCTTCCTTTGTACCTGATAATGATAAAGTCATAAGCTGCCTTAAATTTAACTCTCTGCTTAGCCATTTCCAACATAGTTTATTGTAGGTATTAAGTGCTATTTAATGAAATTACATATAAAATTAAGTAAGTATTCAGTCCTCCAGAGGTGAAATGGTAGCAATTCAGACCTTAACTCAAAAACCTCTTGAAAACATTACGGTTTCAACTTAGTTCTGGTAATGTGAATCAATTGTGTAGCTATCTGAATACTTCACCTCTGCCCATCACTCTCCACATTCCTGCATCATAAAAGCAGAGACTAAAGGCACAACATTGACTCTCTGAGAGTAAAAATGTCTCAAATATGAGAACTAGATACTTTTTCGTTTAGTTTATTCACATATTCTTTCCCTGATGTAATACATGGATCCTGTTTATGTTTTGCTTAATATAGGAAGAAAAAGGTCACTAAGAAATAGATTGCCATAATTGAGTCAGCCAGGGCTGAAGAACAGTAATCACTTTAATGACTAATTAAAGTTCAATTCCTGAAACATACCAAATAATTTAAGAGGAAAAGTGAGAAGGAATCTAATGGCTTGAAAATTAGAATTTGCTGATTTTGAAAGTTGTTTTTTTTTTTTTCTGGAATTGGCAATTGATAGCATCAGGAGGCAGACAAAGTTCTAGGCAGACAGGGGCAGGTCCCTGGTGAAACCAGACCTTCAAACCAAAGACAGATTAAAGCCTGAAAACTGAGCTGCCAGAGTCCACAACTGGAGTGAGAACTTCCTCAATGACTTTTAGCCAATTGAATGGTGCTTTTTCCAGCCCATGGACCAATTAACACACACTTCCCTCTTCTGAGTCCATAAAAACCCCAGACTCAGTGACACATTGAGACTACCCACCTTTGGGTAGGAGCTATGCACTTCAGGACCCATCTTGTATCGAGAGCTGGCCTGTTGCTCAAGAAAACCCTCCTCTGCCTTGCTCACTCTCTGGTTGTCCACATAATCTCATTCTCCTTGGACATGAGACAAAAATCCGGGACCCACCAAACGGTGGGTGCAAAAGGTGCTGTAACACTGTAGTTCTCCTGCCCTCTGCCGGTACTGGGTGGCCGCACCACATATATGACAGGAAGCAATGGTGGGGCTGGGCCAGTCCAGGAGCCATGGGCTGTAGCTGGGTTGCACTGAACAAGCTGTAGCACAAATGAACTGAAACATGTACCTCCTGCTCATGGCACTGTGGGCGGTAGGAAAGAGAGACAGTGGTAATGATCCTTTTGAGCTCAGACCTCAGGACTCCCCAGGCAAGAGCCATAACACCCCTTGGGATTCTGCAGTTGCTGGCATCTCCTAGTTTTGGGGCACTGCTGCACCCCCCTCATCCAGACAACAGCACCCAAGGTGGAAGATGGTTACAGCATGCCCAGGCCAGCCACAGGCTGAGCACAGAACCACGGCAGGTGCAGAATCCAGGCCAGTAGCACAGGTTGAGTGCAGCCAGCCAGGCCGAGTGGGTGGAGCAAGCCCAGCAGCCAGGCAGGAGCCAAGCAAGGCCCAGGCAGGGGCACCACTGGCTGCGAAGATTTCTGGCTGGCAAAGAGGCACCAAAAGAATCCTGTGTCAAAATGACTTTAGATGTCATCTATAACAGACTCCTCACTTTGTAATGACTGAAATGCAGAGAGGCAGAGACATGCTTGCAGTCCCAAGCTGTTCATTGCCAAATCCAGACTTGAATGAGGTCGTTTTCCTACCAACACTGAGAGTAGCCCCCAGTGTCTATTGTTACCTCTTTATGTCCACGAGTACTCCGCGTTTATCTCCTACTTATAAGGGAGACTTCCCACTGAAGCTTGAGGCCTCTGACGTAATATCTAAGCATTTTTCAGTAGCTACTATTTGGACTAGATAATACATTCAGGGTGATTTTTAAAGTTGGCCATTTTCCTTCATAGGTGAGAAATTAAACAGTATGGAAATAATAATTACCTTTCACACAGTTTTTAACTAAGAGAATGTATATGATAATATTCATGTGAATAAAAATCCAGAGCCAAGGTGTTTCCAAGAGTGTGTGTGACAGGTATTCAAAACTAGTAAGAATGCTCAAATTAATGTTCATGGCTCTGTCTGTTGGCTTATGACTTGCCAAATGTGAATTCTCTCCTCAAATACACACGTGAATTGGCTGCTGATGATTATTTGACAGGACACATTTTACCTGCAGCAATATTCAACATTTTACTACCCACGGCATTATTTGAAAGATAATCAATACTTTTTGCTAAAGCTCCAGGCACTAGACGCTAATCATATGCAACACTGCTAGACAGAAAATATAAAGTCAGATTTACATGTTTCTGCCACTCTGTAAAATGAGAGCAGGGTTGTGATTATCAGGTAAGATTTGTTATTGAACCATGAGGTTTTGGATTAGCTGTTAGGACATAGGAGTTTCAGCAAACATTGATTGTGCTTCTGATATTTTCACACTTAATGAGATGGTCGATGTCAGGTTAAGTAAAAGAATGACTGAGAACTCCATTTTGGCTCAGAAAGGCAGAAAAAGGTAAAAGAACCTAATAGTAGAAACCATCTAAGGGGCTCCTTGCTTTTGGCTCAATCTAATAGATGAGAACTTGAACAGGAAACTCATATCAATCCAAAGATTCAAACTTATCCTGATATAAGGAGACTTTTAGACCAAGAGAAGAAAGCTTATCAGTGATTAAATTGAAATTTGCTTGGGATAATTATTCACCATCAGTCACACAATTTAGACCTAAAATTCACAGATGCAGGAAACCAGGATTACATTATCTTTTCCAAATTACAGTATCTTTTCAGTTACTTATTTAGTTACTGAAATATTATAGAATAGTTGATTGTAAATGCTTCTGAGAACTTAAAAATTACATCCTTTCTCTCGATTACGTGTTTTTAAACTGGACTCTTGGGATTAGTCAAGCTATTATGATCACATTTCACAGAGATGACAAAGACAGGAAGCTAATATGCTAACACGAAAGATTAACTTCAATTATGTTCTTCCATGGCTTGTGTATTGTTTGAATGTAGACATTCACATTGTATCTGTCTACATTTATGTTGCATCTATCATATGTCATCCAGACGCAATCAACATTCACTTCTTTAAACTATTCACAATAAACTGAAGCATTTGTTAGCATGCTGGTTGATTTACATTTGAAACCTAATTCTCCATCCAACACTTTAATGTAAAACTGAGCACTGGATTAAACAGCATTAGTTTTTCCTTGCTAAAATAATAAGTTTGCCTTTAAAATAGTTTACTGTTATAACCTATGAATTAATGTGCCTTGTAAATATGCCTTGTTAACTGATTAATGAAATGTTTATAATTGCAAATTGTAAATTAGATTGAGGCAGATGGATAGATAAATGCATCTATTTGAAATGTGCTTCCTATTGCATTCACCTAGGCCTTATGTGGGGCTTGGTTAATAATAAATTTTCAGGTAATTCAGGGTGATTTTCTGCCCTGTGCACAGATCACACTCGCTGCCAGCTTTAGTGACTGAAATGAGCATTGTTCTCCACCTCTACCTTCACCACATTAACTCAAAATTGATGTTTTTGCTCATTTTTCCAGAATGGTGCAATCAGCAGGTGATCACCTCAGGAAGAAAATCAATGTCTTTATTCCAATTGTTTTTATTTTTCCCAGACTCCTAACAATGATGGCTTGTGGAAACATATGGCCTATACACTCACTATGAATGTTAGTTGGATTTCACGAATATTCCTCCCTTTTGCGCCTATTTTCTTAATAATCCCTTTGAGACTTCAGCGCTCATTTATTTACTTAGCATGCATGCAATAAGGGCTGGCTAAACACAGCCATGACAGGATGTTCTGCAGGAAAGCCTGTTCTACACGAGAGACAGATAAACATGACATTTCATTAAATGCAATAGGAAGAGTACTGACCTGGTGGATGGAACAAAAGAAGTAACAATTACTCGAGTGGAAGGAGGAGAGTTCATTTGAAATGGTTTTAAAGATTAAGTAGAATTTTCTCAAATGCTTCAGATTGACATAGCATTTTAGGCAAAAGAGAAAATTTGAGGAAATAACATGGAGGTTAATTTCCCTTTCTTAAAATTTAACATGTCAGGCCAGGCGCCGTGGCTCAAGCCTGTAATCCCAGCACTTTGGGAGGCCGAGACGGGCAGATCACGAGGTCAGGAGATCGAGACCATCCTGGCTAACACGGTAAAACCCCGTCTCTACTAAAACACACACACACAAAAAAAAAAAAATTAGCCGGGCGAGGTGGCGGCGCCTGTGGTTCCAGCTACTCGGGAGGCTGAGGCAGGAGAATGGCGGGAACCCGGGCTACTCGGGAGGCTGAGGCAGGAGAATGGCGGGAACCCGGGCTACTCGGGAGGCTGAGGCAGGAGAATGGCGGGAACCCGGGAGGCGGAGCTTGCAGTGAGCTGAGATCCGGCCACTGCACTCCAGCCTGGGAGAAAGAGCGAGACTCCGTCTCAAAAAAAAAGAAAAAAAAAAAATTTAACATGTCAAACTACATCATGACACCTACTCAGAAAATTGAGTAAATTAAAAACCACTCCCAATGAAGATACTGAGAAAAAATTTTAATTGGTATCAGAAAAATAAAAGGTAAATAATGCAGATGGAAAAGATCCTCTTGGGAGAAATCAAGTAGATAAAACAAAACTATCTTGGTGTGGAACACTTCAAATTAATTTTAAATTTCTTTTTTTAACTTTTTGTATAATGTTAACTTTGTTTGTTTGTTTGTTTGTTTAGATTCAGTGGGTACACATGCAGGTGTGCCACATGCGTATATGGCGTAATGCTGAGGTTTCAGGTATGAATGTGGTCCTCAGCAGAGTACCCAGTAGGTAGTTTTTCAATGCTTGCCCCTTCCTCCTCTGCCCCTTCTAGTAGTCCCCACTGTCTGTTGTTACCTCTTTATGTGCATGAGTACTCAGCATTTATCTCCTACTTATAAGGGAGAACATCAGTTATTTCTGCTCCTGTGTTAATTTGCTTTGAATAATAGCCCCAACTGAACCCATGTTTCTGAATTTTTTTTTTTTATGGCTAAGTAGCATTCCATGGTGTCTATGTCCACATTTTCTTTATCCAATCCACCCTTGATGGGCACCTACATCATGTCTTTTCTATTGTGAATAGTGTTGCAATGAACATATAAGGGCATGGGTCTTTTTGACAGAATGGTTTAGTTTCCTTTAAGTATATACCCAGTAATGGGATTGTTGGGTCAAATGGTAGTTTCGTTTTAAATTCTTTGAGAAATCTCTAAACAGCATTCCAAAGTGGCTGAAATAATTTACAGTCCCACCAACAGTGAGAAAAGGGAATGCTTTTCCCTTTTCTCCACTGCCTCACCAGCATCTGCTATTTTTTTATTTTTTATTTATTTATTTATTTATTTTTTTTTTTTTGAGACACAGTCTTCCTCTGTCACCCAGGCTGGAGTGCAGTGGCACCATCTTGCCTCACTGCAACCTCCACCTCCTGGGTTCAAGTATTCTCCTGCCTCAGCCTCCCAAGTAGCTGGGATGACAGGCATGCACCAACACACCTGGCTAATATTTATATTTTTAGTAGAGATGGGGTTTTGCCATGTTGACCAGGCTGGTCTCAAATTCCTGACCTCAAGTGATCCTCCTGCCCCAGCCTCCCAAAGTGCTGGGATTACATGTGTGAGTCACTATGCCTGGCCATATTTTTTTGCCTTTTTAATAATAGCCATTCTGATTGATGTGAAATAGTGTCTCATTGTGGTTTTTATTTGCATGTCTTTGATAATTAGTGATGTTGAGCATTTTTTTCATGTTTGTTGGCTGCTTATATGTCATCTTTTGAGAAGCATCTGTTCATGTTTTTTGCCCATTTTTAATGAAGTTATTTGGTTTTTGCTTATTGAATTATGTTCCTTATGGATTCTGGATATTAGATTTTGTCAGAACCATAGCTTACGACTATTTTTCCCATTTTATAGGCTGCTTACTGTATTGATAGTATCTTTTAATGTACAGAAGTTCTTTACTTTAATTAAGTCCTTCTTGTCAATTTTTGTTTTGTTGCAATTGCTTTGGAAGACCTAGTCATAAATTATTTCCCAGGGCTAATGTCCAGAATGGTGTTTCCTAGGTTTTTTTTAGAATTCCTATAGTTTGAGGTCTTACATTTAAATCTTTAATCCATTCTATGTTAATTTTTGTATATGGTGAAAGGTAGGGTTCCAGTTTCATTCTTCTGCATGGCTAGCTCATTATCCCTGCACCATTTATTGAATAGGGAATCCTTTCTCTTGTTTTCATCAACTTTGTTGAAGATCAGATGACTGTGGGTGTGCAGCTTTATTTCTGCTTTTCCTGTTTTGTTCCATTGGTCTATGTGTCTGGTTTTTTATCAGTACCATGTTGTTTTAGTTACTGTGGCCTCATAAAAATAGTGTGAAATCAGATAATGTGATGCTTCCAGCTTTGTTCTTTTTGCTTCAGATTGCTTTATCTATTTGGGCTCCTCTTTGGTTCCATATAAAATTGAAAATAGCTTTTTTTAAATTCTGTAAAATATGACATTGGAATTTTTATAGGAATAGCGTTGAATCTGTAGTTTGCTTTGGGCCATATGGCCATTTTAATGATACTGACTTTTCCAATTCATGAGCATAGAATATTTTTCCATTTGTTTGTGTACTCTATGATGTCTTTCAGCAGTGTTTTGTATAATATTCTCCTTACAGACATCTTTCACCTCCTTAGTTAGATATATTCCTAGGTAACTTAGATTTTTGGAGCCATTGTAAATAGGATTGCAGTCTTGATTTGACTCTTAGCTTGAACACCATTGGTGTATAGAAATGCTCCTGATTTTGCTCAAACCTGTAATCCCAGCACTTTGGGAGGCCGAGACGGGCAGATCACGAGGTCAGGAGATCGAGACCATCCTGGCTAACACGGTGAAACCCCGTCTCTACTAAAAAACACAAAAAACTAGCCGGACGAGGTGGCGGGCGCCTGTAGTCCCAGCTACTCGGGAGGCTGAGGCAGGAGAATGGCGGGAACCCGGGAGGCGGAGCTTGCAGTGAGCTGAGATCCGGCCACTGCACTCCAGCCTGGGCGACAGAGTGAGACTCTGTCTCAAAAAAAAAAAAAAAAAAAAGAAATGCTCCTGATTTTTGTGCTTTGCTTTTGTATCCCAAAACTTTTTTCTCATTTGTCTGAATCACCTAGGGTTTGTTTCAGCAGTGTCTTGTAGTTCCCCTTGTAGAGATCCTTCACCTCCTGGGTAAGATGTATTCCTGAATATTTTACTTATGTTTTTGGTAGCTATTATAAATGAGGTTGTGTTCTTGATTTGGCTCTCATCTTGAACATTATTAATGTATAGAAATGCTACTGATTTTTGTGCATTGATTTTTGTGTCCTGAAACTTCACTGCGCTCAATTCCAGCAGCCTTTTGGTGGAGTCTTTATGATTTTCTAGGTATAGAATTATATGTCAGCAAAGATAGTTTGGTTTCTTCTTTTCTTATTTGGATGCCTTTTATTTCTTTCTCCTTCCTGAGCGCTCTAACTAGGACTTCTAGTACTATGTTGAATAGGAGTGGTGAGAGTGGGCATCCTTGTCTCGTTTCAGTTCTTCAGGGGAATGCTTCCAGCTTTTCCCATTTGATATGATGTTGGTTGTGGGTTTTTCATAGACGGGTCTTATTATTTTGAAGTATGTTCCTTTGATGATTGGTTTGTTGAGGGTTTTGTTCATGAAGGGATGTTGGATTTTATCAAATTTCAAATATGTTCTAAAGTAAGAGATGGATACAGTTCAGGGTATGTAGCTATTTACTTTTGTGCCCATTGTATCTTTGTGACACTCTGGAATTTTTCATAAACTTACCTTGCCATTCTTGAAATATGCCTACAAAGGAATATTAAAGAAAGTCATAAGATATTTGTGAAAAGAGTATAAAGTGGGTGGGAAGGATGGGAGACAGTTGCACCTAATTGACAAAGGTTTTCTCTGAAATAATTCAAAAACTAGTTACAAATGTTATGAAACTGCTTAAAGAAGACTTGAGTTTGAATCTGGGTGCTTTCTGTATCTTTGACTTGAGCCTTTGATTAAAGTACTAATACTCTTTATTTAAAAAAGCAATAATAATCCCTGTCATACCCAATTTGCTCGGTCAGTTAAGTATTTATTATGCACTCTACTCATTTGTACATTCTAACTGAGCCTTATAACAGGCAAGTGTGGTATGTGTATACACTCTAGATCAGAGACATCTAGTATCCCACAAATGAGTAACAACCTTCAAATATTCATCAACAGCTTGCCAGATAATCCAGTAGAACCTACCCTACCATAATCTGTGTCTGTATTTTGCAACTCATGATCCCTTAATCTCAACTTTGTCTCTAACTCCCTTGCCTTCAAAGTCCAAATGGGCACGTTGCTTCATCTCTGTCCTTGCTTTCTATCTCACCCTCTTGCCATGCACCCAAGGCTGAGGAAAGAGATTCTCACTTCATCTCACTCCAAACCACATCCTGGTTGGGACAATAAAGTACAGAGCTGCTGTGGAGCGGTCAGAAAACTACAGGATGACAGGGGCTGCAGGTCCTAAAATGGTCACATCCCAGGAGCTCATTTTCTAATTGGTGACATATAAACAAATAATTATAATTTATGGATTTGACATGAGTGTTTCCTAAATATGCATCTAAGGAGAATGTGGATGAAGTAATTATGAATGAAGAGCTCTGAGAGGGAGGAGAAGTGTCAGGATTCCAGGTCAGGGAAGGAAAAGTGCCAAAGCACCAGGGCAAAGAACATTGTGTGTACAGGCAACGGCATACATTCTTCTGATAAGCACAAAACAGATAATTCCTACAATTAATTTCTCCAAGTAAGTATTTGGGGAAAAAATGGGTTGGGACATTAGTTAGGAGACTTGAATTACTGTAAAGAATTATAGTAGCAGGTGAGACGAATAGATCATTGACAAGATAAAAGATTACCAAATCACTTTCTTTCAGAATGCAACTGAGATTAAAAATTTAAAGACTGTTCATGGTTTTGTAATTTCTCCAGCATCACTTATTAATACAAGAATCAAAGACTACGACAGAGGACAGGCAGGCACAATGAGGTCAGAGGACAGATTTAATAGAGGATAATGAAAGAGACGAGTAAAAATAAGGGAACTGGGGACAGGGAGAGGTTTCTTGTTTCAAATTATGTGAATATGGATGCATCTTATGGGCTCTAACACCTTGCGCAGATGGGAGGTATTGTTTTCATTATTAGTCCAATAATGTGTATATGTTTCCTTAAATCCCTTCGAAAATGGCTATAGGTAACAACCAGGTAAGGAAAAAACATACACAGGACATGTGCTTGCATTCCAATTCAACAAAACCTTACAAATTGTCTAGAATTAAGACCTAAAACTTATTCTAGAGAAGCTTATCATCTACTACAGGAGACAAATATAAGCAGAGAATTCCAAACTAATATGCCAAGAACTACATAAAAAGTGAGGATATGCGTTTAGTCCAATCTTCCTAGAGGAGATGATGCTGAGGACATTTTAAAATATAAGTAGGATTTAGTCAGAAAGCTAGAAGGACATTTCAGGCAGAGGGAACTGCATGAGAAAAGGCCAGGAGACTGGAAAGAGCATTTAGCTAAGCTACTGAATCCAAGAAAATACTTTGCACTACAATATTCATACTGTTTATAAGGTGGAGAAAAGCCTAAAAAAAGGAACATCATGAATATTGTTCATGACATCTTCACTTCTCTGCTTCTTCCCGCTGTGAATATAGCATATTTCACTGTCCCACTGATTTTAGGATTAGCCATATGATTAACTGTGACTTACAGAATGTTAGCAGAAGGAGGGCGAAAACATGAATTGTCCTTACCCAGTGGCTACTCGCTCTCTTTCTCCTCTGCCAGTGCACTAAGATCATGCTCCGACTAGCCCACTGCCCCAAGGAGAATGGAAAACACAGGGAAGAGTCCATCCAACCCACAGACTTGAAGTCTGGAAGCAAACCCAGCTAAGTCTAGCCTAGATCTACTCACCCTAAGCTGGCTGGTAGACATGTGAGTGATTTAAATGATTCATCTCTTAAACCTCCCAATGTTACAGCAGCTATCATGCAGCAATAGCTGCCTATACATTGCTGAACATAGCTGTCTGTTGAAGGAATACAAATATTTTTGAATTTATTATTTTTTGCTTCACATCTGCAAATGTGTTGCTTACTTTTGTATTAAAGAGAATTCTACAAATAAATCATATATGTAAAATATTATTTATGAAGTGAGAATGTCTCTAAAATTATGTGTTATATTTCCTCTTAAACAATTGTCAGTCATTATCTTTGAATGAATTTTGTTGTGTATATTTAATGTATAAAACATGATATTATGAGATACATATAGATAGTAAAATAGTTATTAGAGTGAAGCAAATTAACATTATCTCACATAAGTATTCATTTCCCCCCCCACCCACCCATGGCAAGAGCAACTATAATCTAATCACTTAGCAAAAATCCCAAATACAATACTCTATTATTAACTATAGTCCTCATTTGTACATTCGATCCTTAGGTTCATTAGCTTTACCTTGAGGGTTGTTTTACGTGACTGTACTGTCATTATCAATCGTCTTTGATGACCCACAGGTAGTGAACTAAAATCTTCTTTATTTCTAAGACTTCTTTTCAGTACATTGTTTTGGTTACTGTCTCAGGAAAAGAGAAGGCCCAGGTGGGAAGCAGAAAAAACAAGTTTTAGGTACAGGGAGATTTGATTTAATATACTTAGACAATTATATAAAAGTCCTTATTACCATGGCTGATGTATAGTAATAGATGATTAAGAAGTATTTAGTTCATTCTCACAGCCTCCCCTATTCCCATTAGCCAGTTCTGGAAAATCTCCCTTTAAGGTTTTCGAGTTCATGATCATTTGCATTTTGATGGTGGCCAAGGTAAATCGAGCTGTTTCTTTATTGGTGCAATTAAGAGAAAAAAAGTCAGAACAATCCTGGCTTTTTGGATTTTGATGAAATTTTCAGTCTGTTTTGACATTTGAGTTTCTGATTTTCTGTGATCTGTCATTTATGAGTGCTGCAATGAATAAGTGAGAGCCATTAAACAGCTGCACAATTTGGGGGACTTTTCACAGCCCAGTCGTAGGACTCAGCGGGAGATCAGTAAGGATTAGACACAAAGAAACAGGCATTTTAATTTGAGTAATATTAACATTCACAAACTGTCATATTATGAAAATCACTGGGAGTGTGTGCGCTCTGCTATTGAAGCAAAGGCAGAAAAAACAACAAGAGGAGCTTAGAATTTGCAGGATGTCCTCAATGGCTTGAAGATGATACACTCAGGTGAGCCTGAAAAGTGACATTCAGGAGGAACAAATTTGGGACTGAAGGAGACACTTAGGGGACTCCTCTGAAAACTTCCAGGTTCTCCAAAGCACGTAGCAGACCTCTTTACGAAGAGGCTGTCATATCCTGGTCCTAGGCAGTTAGCTAGCAATGTTTCCGTATTGACAAAAGGACATTATGGAGACACAAGGAAGTATGAGAAATCCATGACACAGTTCTTCACTTCAGGGATTCTTGAAACTATTTATACACACAGGAATCTACACTGAAACAACAACTGAAGTACACATGAGGGAATACCATGTAAGCGAACTTAATACAATCAGTATCACTTAATCTAGCTCAAATTTCATTTTAGAATTTTGTAGCAATAAAGTTATCAAAAACATCAAGTCAGGCTAATTATGAATAACCCCTTGTAAGAAATTAACTTTGAGATGAGTTTTGACAAAAACGAAGGCTAAGGATTGGTGTAGAGGGTGGAAAATGTGTGAACAAGAAAATGACAATAATAACAGCATTTCTAAAAATGCTAAGACAAAACCAGAGGGTGCAAAGAAGGAAAAAAAAAAAACATGCAAATGCTACAAAATCAATCTTGTGCAACCTCATACATTGTTGATACAGGTTTAAGCTTTTGTGAGGGCCAAGTGACCACAAATCTGGTAACACCTCCGCTAAATCCGATCTCTTCACTCCCCTGTAACTTCTGACATCAAAGACGCATGTGCAATTCCACAGAGGAGACACACTTAGAAGCAGAACTGAAGGTCGCCAGAGTAGATATGGCAGATATGAGGTATGGTAAGGGGTCAAAATGACAATAACTGTTCTTCTCTGAGTAGTGAAGCACCAATTAACAACACACATCTTTTAATTATAGTTTGCTGATAAGATCACTGAGAAAGGAGAGCTCATGTCTACTGTTCTGTAGTATGTATGAAGAGAGCACTGTAAATAATCTTCTCTTGATCTCACAAAAGTTCCTCTCCTCCTCATACCACCATGAAAAATCAGCTTCATCCACATGCACAATAGCTAACAAGGTAAAACAAGCCTTTCTAGTTGACAACTAAAGAGAATATAAAGTTTCCTCCTGAACTTACCCAAAAGAAGTGCTGAAAAAATGTGAATATATAAAATTCTGATAAATCCTTTCCATGTTTTCAGTTTAATTTTAGGAAGATATCAGTTCTTTTGTCTTTATTTTCTATTATTTTTTAATCACCCCTCAGCATTTTGGACTTTAGGGTCTTTGTCTCTTAAGAGCCAGAAAATAATCATTTGACACCTGATGCTTAAATAAACCTGAAGAGGAGTCCTTAAAGGAATCTCTCCAAAATGCTAAGACTCACTTATATATGGATCAAAGAGTGAGCTTGCTAAGAATTAAACATATCCTTCTTTGTTTTCTTTTATTTTATTATTACTTTCATCATTATGCTTGGGCTTCTCTGATATTAGTGCATACTTATTAAAGGCAGATGCTTATCTTCTTCAATATTCTTCAATCTAATGATACACGAAGCAGCAAAGTTATTAAGCGTGTTCATGAAGGAGAAATACAAGCAGTGCCAAAACAGTCTTGGAAAATAGAATTGACCTTTCTAATTTTTGCAATCTATCCATCTGACAAAGGTCTAATATCCAGAATCTACAAGGAATTTAAACAAATTTTTTTTAAAAAAGTTAAAAACTTGGCAAAGGACATGAACAGACACTTCTCAAAAGAAGACATGACCTTTATGCAGCCAACAAAAATGGGGGAAAAAGCTCAACATCACTGATCATTAGAGAAATGAAAATCAAAACCACAATGAGATACCATCTCACACCAATCAGAATGACGATTATTAAAAAGTGAAGAAACAACAGATGCTGGCAAGGTTGTGAAGAAATACGAATGCTTTTAAACTGTTGGCAGGAATGAATGCAAATTAGTTCAACCATTGTGGAAGACGGTGTGGTGATTCCTCAAAGATCTAGAACCAGAAATACCATTTGACCCAGCAATCCCATTACTGGGTATATACCCAAAGGAATATAAATCATTCTATTGCAAAGATACATGCACACGTCTGTTCACTGCAACACTATTCACAATAGCAAAGACGTGGAATCAACCCAAATGCCCATCAGTGATAGGCTGGATAAAGAAAATGTGGTACATATACACCATGGAATACTATGCAGCCATAAAAAGGAATGAGATAATGTCGTTTGCAGGGACATGGATGGAGCATGAAGCCATTTTGCTCAGCAAACTAACACAGGAAGAGAAAACCAAACTCTACATATTCTCACGTATAAGTGGGAGCTGAACAATGAGAACACATGGACACAGGAAGGAGAACAACACACGCTGGGGCCTGCCAGGAGATGGGATGGGGGGAGGGAGGGCATTAGGAAAAACAGCTAATGCATGCTTGGCTTAATACCTAGGTGATGGGTTGATAGGTGCAGCAAACCACCATGGCACATGTTTACTTATGTAACAAACCTGCACATTCTGTACACGTACCCCAGAATTTAAAAATAAAAGTAAAATTTTTTAAAATAACATTTTTATAGTTTAATGATTTCTGAAAATTAATAAAGCTTCTCTATCCTGGAAAAGGTACCACCTCTCACACTTCAGAGTGAAATACATGCTTATCCAATAGCAAAATGTACAGCGGGATAGGCGATGGGGAACATGGCAGAGTAGAATAAAGTCAAGAAGAAGGAATAAAAAAATGAAATGACATAATAAGATGGTAACAATGATAGTATCAAATTACGATTCTGTTTTATGGGATGAGTTTCCCCTGTCCTTCCTCTAGGAACTTCCCCTGCAAGTACTTCTGCCCTGACCTCACCTGTACCTCACTGCTGTGTTAGGTTCCATGCATCATGCTCTAAAGATAACGCTCTCTTGCCTTATGGCTTTGAGAGATCTTGGATTATTGATTAATTGCACAGAATTTATACTCTTCAGTTACCAATCCCGTATATTCTGTGGTCTCTTATTTTTCTTTCAGTCACTGCCATATAAAATTCTCTGCTCAAATCACCTCAGCCTTTTTTTGTATTTCTTCTTTTCTTTCCCCTTTCTTTGGCCCTAAATTTCTACACACATTTCAAGCTCTATACCTTTGATTTCACCCTTTCTCCCAAGTACAATTATTTATTTTCCACAAACCTAAATCCTCCACTACTTTCAGGGAAATGTAGAAAATATTAGCCAAATTTTCTCTGTCTCCTTGTTCAAATTCCTAGTTCAGTGGGTATACAAGCTCATGCTGACCAACCTACGTTCACGGGTCCGTTTCGCATCCCATTCATACTGACTTGGAGAGAAGGAAGAGAGTTCTGTGTGGGTGTGTGTATGTGTGTTGGGGGAGTATCCTGTCTCTACACGGGGCTGCTATTTAATCAAATCTCAAGGTGTGAGTTTCTCACATAGACAGGAGTGTGGGCTATTAATGTGCTTATCCATAACTCAAAACCTTTGCTTTGTATGTTTCTGTGCCTTTACACAGGGTGTCAGCTCCTTGACTGTTCCCTCTTTTCAGCTAGTAGAGAAACCCGTTTCCTCTAAATCAGTTTGCCACATTGGGGTAATGATTAACAAAAGAATTCAGTTCTTCCTATGAAGTACCATATCCAGGATCATGTAGAATTTCCACAACTGAGGAAGGCATACATATTGTTTCTAGAGATAATAAATTTTGGCTGGATATAAAAGAGACGTCAACCTTAATCTTGAAAAATTCTGGTTTGGAGCCAACAACCTTATAGTATTGTGCCTGGTTTAATCCAACCAGGCAGTGAGACAGATATATAACCTCTCACTTTGATTTTTCATATT
The DNA here is from genome assembly GCF_003255815.1 of Theropithecus gelada. Classification (NCBI taxonomy): domain Eukaryota; kingdom Metazoa; phylum Chordata; class Mammalia; order Primates; family Cercopithecidae; genus Theropithecus; species Theropithecus gelada. The sequence continues at coordinate 46,060,338 of NC_037670.1, read as the reverse complement.
TTTCAGTGAAGCTCAAATGCCTTCCAAGGAAAGCTGAACATTAACAAATGATCAACATATATTATTATTTCCAAAAGAAGTACTTATAAGCATCCTACACATCTTTCCTTTAAGTAAAATATTTTTAACTTTCTTCTATAGGCCAGAATACCTGTCTGCATTAGTAATAAATAGGAGGTATTTGTCTGAACTTAATTATCAAGTAGGCCTTCCCCACATATACTTTGAAAAGGCCAATATCAATAATTCATTTTACGTTTTGCAACATCTTCCCTTTCCTACCCCAAGCAAGTCTCCTCTCATGAGACTTATAGAAATTCCAGTTAAACTTTTTGGTTTTACATTGCTGTACATGCTGGAATCCATAATATGTTACTTGTCTTCTCCCATTAAAACCTATTTTCCTGCACATCTATTAAATTTATATCAAAGCCAATTTGTTTCATTTCAAAGTTAGTTAGCTTTAAATTTAATCTTGATAAGGCACACTATTTTTAGTCAAATCAGGCTGTGATAAAAAAATGCCATGGATGGAATGGCTTATAAATAACAGAAATTTATTTCATTTATTTCACACAGTTCTGGAGGCTGGAAGTCCAAGAACAGGGGACAGTATGATTGGTTTCTGAAGAGTGACCTCTTCTGGTTACAGACCTTTGCCTGACTGTTGTATCCTCACTTGGTGAGAAGAGGGCTTGAAAACTCTCTGGGGTCCTTTCTATTAGGCCACTAATCCCATTAATGAGGGCTCTGCTCTCATGACCTAATTACCCCTCAAAGGCTGTAACTCTTTATATTGCATACTGGAGGTTCGGATTTTAATATATGAATTTGGGGGAATGCAGTCCATTACATAAAAAATTACTTTTAGAGGAAATATCTTTTTCTCCAGGAGAATTTTCTGATTTAGTTTTTAAAATTTTTAGTACTTTGATTCTCATATTTTCTCATTATTTTAATAGTGTCTATGACATAAACTACAGCACAGTCTTCCTTCCAGTTAGATGATCCTTTACATCTTACAGGTAAAAATCTCAGAATGATGCTATATTGTCATAAAGGGACAATGGAGTTTGGAGCCACTAAGGCGCCCTTATGCCTTATCTAATTTAAATTGATGAGTTCGTTTCTCCTACAAATTCTCCATGGCATACTAGAAATTACATTAAATTGCAAGTCAAATTCCAATGATTTGGATACAATTAAGAAAGCCCACTCATACCACTAGTGTGTGACACAGAATGGTTTCATCTTTGCATAATTGTAAAATTGGAAGGAATCTTAGATGTGCTCTAGTTTAGACGTCTCAATCCCTTTTCCCTAGGGACTTCAGGGGGTATACTCTTTCCTAAGGAGGGGCCAGTGTCGAGAAGATGCAACTTTCCTCCCCTAACCCCATTTAATCAGGGGCCGCTAATTCGTTCTGTTTTACAAATTGGTACAATCTGAGTATCTTCCCCAATTCTCTGTCTCTGTTCTTCAGCATGAGAGGCTGTGTATCAGATAATACTTTTTACTCAGTTAAAGCATCTGAATCCCCAACCTGAATGACTACAAGAAAAATCCATTTGGAATCACGTTTCTCTATCTTAATATTTTCAAGAATTTCCAGAGGATATTTACACATCTCACAAATGTGCTGTGGTTTTGATTTACGGTCTTATCATAGACATCTCCAAACTATGCCTTCTTTCGACATAACTCTATCTCAAACACGGATTCAGTGTAGTCTCAGTACTTCCGAAAGTAAACACTGAGAATACTGCTTCACACAACTTCACTAAAGGTTTGTGAGCTACTGAGATTTCCAAGCCTCCCAAAGACATTCCAAGGGCATGTTAACACCATATGTTAGTGTTCTTGACAGTGGGTTAAACGGTGTATCCTGAAAAAGCACATCCAGAAACTTCCCCTTTTCTGCCTTTATTTCCCACTCCTCTTAATCTACCTTCCTGAGAATGCAATCCCAATATCCTATCCCATGTATTCTACATTCTCTTTCCAGAACATCTGAGCTAGGTCTTGTAGCTCAGTTCTCCACTAGTGCAACAATACACTTAGTTATTTGGCTTAACCTTAGTGAATTGTCTTAGTGGCCAGGACATATGGTAGACATGAATGCTGAGGAGGACATCTGCTGTCTTATGCAGTAGTGCCTCTGTGTCACCTTCAAACAAGGCTGCTCTTAAAGGGGTGGTGGGCACTTCTGCAGGCTCAAAGGATCCAGGAAATCTGAGGGGACAAAATTTTCAAATGTATCAAACAAATGTCTTCATCCAATATCTTTGGGTCTCCTTTATTGCAGCCAGGGCCCTACCCTTGTCATGGTAGACCTAACTAGGTGGGGAATTTTACTTTCTCTGGAGCTCTTCTGTCCTTAGTTCCTGAGCCTGATTCTTAGCCTTTCCTGTCCTCCAGCTGCAAGAAATAGGAATCTCTCTATGTGTTTCCAAAGAGTTCCTTTGGCTTTCACATTTAGCCTTTTATCAATAGTTAATCTTTTTCAGTCTTTCATTCTTGCTTCCCAAAGCATCAATTGCCCCCAGCAAGTACTGTCCAATACCATTGCCCTTATAATAACTATTTCCCTCATTTATCTCTAATGATTAATACCCTGTACCTAATATTGCATTTCCTTCCACCAGTATAGCATCCCAGTTTACCTATGATGAAAGCTTTATAATTTCCATCTTGTGTCACAGAATCTTTGTTCTCTACCTCATTTTCCACTGAATAATGGGTGATCCAACTTCAAAATCTCATTTGAGCCTCTGCATTTTCAGATCATTCTCAGACCAACTATCAGGCCTAGTTCTGCAGTAAGGAGGCTCAGATGACATTTAGAAAATTGAAGGTTCATTAAGAAATACTCTTGGGATCAACAACTGTGGGAGAAGGAAACAAAAGCAAATTTACGTGGTGTGTAAAGTCACAACAAGCCCTCAGCCAAATTTACAGGATGCTCTGAAGCTGCCATACCTCTTCAGAACTAAAGAAAGGGGTCAAGCCTTTAATATGCCATGATTAACCAGCCATTGGTTGCAAGCTACCACCTGTCCCACAGGGAACCCAATCCCAGAAAGGGGGTATGATCTTGAATGAGGCAGCTACTGTCTGTCAAGGACAAGTTTCCGAATGGGTAGACAGCTAAGAAATTTTAACCCTCAACCTTTGGGATAACTGAGGAATAAATCCTTTAGTCTTAAAGTGGAGACCCGAGTGGCAAAGGCCGGCCTCCATTACAGAAGGATTAAGTACTGATGAGGACATGTCAAAAAGACACAGGAACTAGGTTGAAAGATGCTCACTGGTTAATTTTTGGCTAATGTAAATATCAAAAAGAATAATGAGAAATAATGAGTTTTCAAATAAAGAAATCGTGAGTTTTCAAATATTGAATGAGAAAATAATTTGACTAAATATATTCTGAATATATTTAGTATATCCAAAGGTATCCTGAAAAGGAGAGTGGGTGGAAGCTCTTTTTTGTAGAGTAATGCCAGTTCATTAATGTGAAATTACCAAATTTAAAAAATTAGATCATTTTCAAACATCAATGTATGAATTGATTTAGTTATCAATAGTTGCTAAAATTTTGACTGATAATTTGTTGAGGATCAGGATTTCACATAAATTACAAAGTATCAACATACAGAATACACATTAATGACCAAGGGGAAGAAAGTACCTTTACAATGCGGTGGGGGCGGGGGGGTTGTAGATACTACCTTAACCAAGAGATCAAATTTGACATTACCAATGAGAGAAGGAAAAAAAACAGACTTCATTAGCTTTCTAATTTAATGCAATGGGAAGCACACTGTATTATTGTTGACAAAATGTTTAACTTGAGTCTAATCATAAGGAAGCAATTGGACAAATCAAGATTATAAGTTAGTTTGTAAGACAACCAGCCTGGATTATTTAAAAATATCATAATCATGAAAAAAAATGTAAAGAGACTGTCCTAAAGTAAAGATTTTTTTAAAATGACAAATGTACTATGAGATCATTAATCAGATCCTTAATTGAACATAAAAATAGCTAAAAAGAACATTGTGGGCTCAACCGAGTAAATATGAGTATAAATTATATATTAGATATTACTGTATCAATATTAAATTTTCTGAGTTTGATCATGCATTTGTGATTATATCATGGCTACCAACTAAAATACTGAAGGACCAAGTGTTGATATTAGCAATGTACTTTCCAAAGAATTTTTTGAAAAAAGATATGGAGAGAGATGGCAAAGTGTTAACAACTGGTGAATTGTTAATGCAAGTGAAGTTTCTATGGGTATTTGTAATATTATTCTTTTAATTTTTCTATTGGTTTTATTTTTAAAAAAATATATAGGGGGAAAATTCTAAAGTTAAATTTAACCCAAGTCCTAATCTAATGTCCACAAATCTATTAGTGAGGTCTGCGTTCATGAACTTTAATTAGTGTTTTGAATTCTGATTATAGCCTTCTCTACACCAAGCCTTCTCTTTCTAGCATTACAAGCAAAGTGGTTTTTAAGAAAAAGTACATAGCCGGGTGCGGTGGCTCACCCCTGCAATCCCAACACTTTGGGAGGCTGAGGCAGGCGGATCACGAGGTCAGGAGATCGAGACCATCCTGCCTAACACAGTGAAACCCCGTCTCTACTAAAAATACAAAAAACTAGCCGGGCGAGGCGGCGGCACCTGTAGTCCCAGCTACTCGGGAGGCTGAGGCAGGAGAATGGCGTGAACCCGGGAGGCGGAGCTTGCAGTGAGCTGAGATCCGGCCACTGCACTCCAGCCTGGGCGACAGAGCGAGACTCCGTCTCAAAAAAAAAGAAAAAAAAGAAAAGAAAAAATACATGAAGATACCACACTTGTTTTAACTATGTTTCTATGACTCCGATCCAGGTCCTTTTTTTAACAGTTATTTTCACCCTGACAAATTCTTACAACCGTCAAAATGAAATCTCAACCTTAGTTATTTTCACTAAATGTTTTCTTTTTATATCTTTTATGTTTCAAGAGACTACTTCCATTAACTGAACTGAAAGAGACTTGAACTATTCTCTCTCTATGTATAATGTATGTATGTGTAAATATATATATATATGTTTTTTTAATAAAACTTTGTAGCTGGATATGGTTGCCATGCCTGTAGTCCCAGCTATTTGGGAGGCTGAGGTTGGAGGATTTTGAGTTTGAGTCCAGCTTGGGCAACATAGGGAAACCCCATCTCTTAAAAAAAAAAAAAAAAATTTTCTTTCAATTTCCTATTCTGATAAATATTTTTTTCCCTACTCATTACCTCATTCCATCAGAATCACATGTCAAACCTGTTTTTGAAAAAAAAAAAAAAGAAAGTAAAATTGAAGTTTTATATCAGCCAATCTTCAGAAGGATTAGGGAAAAATAGAACACAAATATATCTCAAAGTATATCCAGTAGGACCCAAAGAAACTAATGCCTGGCTTAAAGAGAAGAGCTAAGCCTCTATCTTACCATTTTTCAGAGCTTTGGGGCAGTCATTTAAGGAATATGTCTCTCATTTCCTACATTTACAGGCTTTACTATTCTTATAGAAAAAATATATCAAAATAATATAAACACATTCATAAAGTTTCAACCCCATAGATATGTATGCAATCTTAGAAGCATCTTCTCTTAACTTCAGGTTTTCAATTTCAAAAGTGAACATTTACCTTCTCCAGTGCAGTTTCTGAAACAACAACTCTTCAATAGAACTCAAGTAGATTTTAACAAGTATGTATTCCTTTGATTGTTTTTTCTTTGCTTTCCCTCATCTCTCAAATGCCTTAGTACCTATAGACTCATGTATTAAAATATATACACATAATTATAAACCTTTATAATATACTTTTATAAAGGTACTCCTAGCACAATGCATAAAACAGGTGAGCTATTTTTAATTTCATCATGGGAAATATGTGAAGTTAATGTAGAAGAAGATAAAGAAGATCCCAAGTCATTGTTTTTTATTGGAAAAATACACTAGATGTTTTGTAAGGAGAGAAAAATCTCTATAGGATTGAATTGCAACAGAACCTTTATGTAAAGCAGTTTTATTTGAAATATATTGTTCCAGACAGCAGTGAAGAAAAAAACAGTTTTAATCTAAAATGCTTCCAGGCTCAGTCTCCTCTGGCCAATTAATTTGATTTCAGTAATGTTCTGGTTGCCTCTGCTTAGCAATAGCTATTAAATATAGTGCTGTGCCTTTCGGAAAACTTTTACTTTACATGAAAGCCAAAAGGTAAATCTGTGAAAAATTGGACTAGGAAGTGAAATATGATTTTGAAATGGAAAAATATATTAGCTCAAACTCTGATAAATGAGAATCATTTTGAAAAAAAAATAGGTGACAACAAGTGTCAGTTGGCATCCATCAGTCATCAGTCATGTTTAGACAAAGACTGGGCAAGCCTCATTTACCTATCTACTTAGCTACCCAGGTTTTCAAATATTTCTTTTGTAATTTATTCAAGTTTGGGGAAGAGATGCCAACATTTTCTGACAACATTAGGATTAACTTCAATGAGTATTTATTGGAATGTACTGGAGTAGACACTTGTATGAAAATGATTAAGACACATATAAGGTAGTATGTGCCCTTGAGGCAATCTAATGTTTAAAATTAGGCAAATCTTATAATACAAGAAGAAATAAGGTGTATTATTCCGTTCTCACATTGCTATAAGAAAATACCCGAGACCGGGTTATTTATAAAGGAAAGAGATTTAATTGACTCACAGCTCCACGTGGCTGGGAAGGCTTCAGGACACTTGACAATGCTGGTAGAAGGCAAAGGGAAAGAAAGGCACCTTCTTCACAGAGCGGCAGGAAGCAGAAGTGCCAAGCAAAGGGGCAAAAGCCCTTTAAATAAACTCTCAGATCTCCTGAGAACTCACTCATTATCATGAGAACAGCAAGGGAGTAACTGCCCCCATGACTCGTCTACCTCCCATCAGGTCCCTCCCGTGACACATGGGGATTATGGGAACTACAATTCAACATGAGATTTGCTGGGGGGACACAGCCAAACCATATCATAAGATGACCGAATTAGTTATCTACCTCAGTATTAAGTAATTTAAACAACAACCAGTTATTTAGCTTACAATTCTTATGAGCAGTTGCTGGTCTGTACCAGCTTTTGCTAATTTGGCCTGGGCTTGCCCATGTACCTGTGGTATTTGGAAGTTCGGTTGTAGCCTAGTTTCAGACTGCCTTAGTCACATGTCTTTCCATTTGGCAAATAGCAACAGTAACTGCAACTAGGATAATTGGGGAGGAAGTCAGTTGAATGTGATAGAATTAGAAATAGAAAGAATATGTGTTTTGAATTTCAAGTTTACTCTATTGTAATATAATTAGATTAGCTTATTTTTAAATGAGCTATTTTTACACTGGTCCATTTGATCCCATTTTGGTCATTTTACTGTTGCCTCAAACAGTAGTTTCTTTTCCCCATCCTCCCAGAACTAGTATATGTAAAGTCAGATTAAGATCTTACCCTTTATCCACCCAACATGTCATAACTTATTTAATTTCTTCAAATAGCACAGATTAAAAGCTTTCAAATATGATTTGCCTCTCTCTTTTTCTTCTTTCCTTTTCATATTCAATTAGTTGCCAATACCTTCTAAGTACCAGCTCCAGCATGTTTTTCCCACTGCTTTCACCATGTCTCAGACTCTCTTTGCTTCTTGCTTGGGCTGATGTAATATGTCCCTCATCAGGCTTATTACACCCAGGTTTGCTCTTCATAATCTACTTACTGCTTACAAATCAATCTTCTTAACTCACAGTTCTGATCAAGCCATTTCCTTATGCAAAAATTTCTATGGTTCTTGATTCTCACCTGAATCTCTCAGCCTAGTATTAAAAGTTTTCCACGCTTAGCCCCATTTTGCTTCTAAACTTATTTCCCACTGTTCCATCAATGTGCGCATCAGCCCAGCTGAAAGCTTCAACTTTCTTTTAAACCCCAAGACATATTTGATTATTCCTACCACATGGAATATTTTCCCTGGTCTAAAAATTCCCAGCTATGACATTCAGCTCATTCTTTTACTCTGAAACATATTCATGGTTATTTCATCAACATGATATTCATTTCTATCATAGCTATTTAAATACATAAAATACACATTTTGCCTGCCTTAGGAGGTTATATTTTCCTGAATAAAGTCACATGCTTCACTCAGCTTTGACTACCCCCACAATGTTTTATTTATTTATCTATTTTTATTATTTTATTTTTGAGATGGAGTCTTGCTCTGTCACCCAGGCTGGAGTGCAGTGGCGCCATCTCGGTTCACTGCAACCTCTACCTCCTGAATTCAAGCTATTCTCCTGCCTCAGCCTCCTGAATAGCTGGGATTACAGGCATGCTCCCAGCTAACTTTTGTATTTTTAGTGGAGACGGGGTTTCACCATGTTGGATAGGCTGGTCTTGAACGCCTAACCTCAAGTGATCCACCCACTTTGGCCTCCCAAAGTGCTAGAACTACCAGCCTGAGCCATTGCGCCCGGCCCAGTGTTTTACTTTAATATTACACATGAGCATGAACAATTGTTCACAGTGTTGAGGGACCACTATACATTGTGAAAATGGGGATAGACAGTAGAGAATTTTTACCAAGGAAGTAAACATATTAAATGTTAGATGAGAGTCCTGAAAGACCAACATGTAGACTATTTTGGTAAAGAATAAGAATATAGGAAGAGGAATCGATGTTGAAAACATCCAGAAGACAAATGATCAAAGATGAGGGCTTGGAATGTGGTATTAAGTCATAGAGCATCAGGGCAGAGGAAGATATTATGAATGTTAAATCAGCAAAATGTGCTGACTACTTAAGAAAGGCTGGCCAGATGCAGTGGCTCATGCCTGTAATTCTAGCACTTTGGGAGTCCGAGGCAGGTGGAACACCCGAGGTCGGGAATTTGAGACCAGCCTGGCCAACATGGTAAAACCCCATCTCTACTAAAATACAAAATTAGCCAGACGTGGCAGTGTGTGCCTGTAATTCCAGCTACTCGGGAGGCTGAGGGAGGAGAATCGCTGGAACCCAGGAGGCGGAGGTTGCAATGAGCCGAGATCCTGCCACCGCACTCCAGCCTGGGCAACAAGAGCGAAACTCCATCGAAGAAGAAGGAAGAG
>NC_037670.1:46046892-46051064 GCF_003255815.1 Theropithecus gelada | reverse complement strand
GGGACAGGAAGGAGGAGAAGAAGAAGAGGAGGAGGAGGAGAAGGAGAAGAAGGAAGAAGAATAAGAATAAGAATAAGAAAGAAGAAGAAGAAGAAGAAGAAGAAGAAGAAGAAGAAGAAGAAGAAGAAGAAGAAGAAGAAGAAGAAGGAGAAGAAGAAGAGAAGAAGAAGAAGAAGAAGAAGAAGAAGAAGAAGAAGAAGAAGAAGAAGAAGAAGAAGAAGAAGAAGAAGAAGAAGAAGAAGAAAGAAGAAGAAGAAGAGAAGAAGAAGAAGAGGAAGAAGAAGAAGAAGGAGAAGAAGGAGGAGGAGGAGGAAGAAGAAGAGAAAAAGGTGAACAAAATGGATATTTCTGATTTGGGGATCTACAGAATCAAAGGAAAAAAACACAAGTGTGTGATATAAAAACAATAATTAGTTCAGTTTTAAACACCATATAGTTATTTATTGTTGCATAGCAAATCATCTCAAAACATAATTACTTAAGACAGTAAACATTTATTATCTCACAGTTTCTGTGTGTCAGAAATTTAGGAATGCTTTCCTGGGTGATTCTGGGTCTGAGTCACTCATGAGGTTGCAATCAAGATATTGGTCAGGACTACAGGCATCTGAAGGATTGGCTGGAACTGAAGAATCTGCTTCCAAACTCACTGCTATGATTTGGATGCTTTGCAAATCTCATGTTGACATTTGATCACCAGTGTTGGAGTTGGGGCCTGCTGGTACATGTTTGGGTTATGGGAGCAGATCCCTCATGAATAGATTAACACCCTCTCTGAGGGAGTGGTGAGTGATTTCTCACTCTATTAGTTCCTGCAAGAGCTAGTTATTTAAAAGAGCCTATCACCTTCCCCTTCTCTCTCTTTCCTCTTCTTCTGGCAAGTGATCCCGGCACAGGCTGGCTCCCCTTCACCTTCTACCGTGAGTGGTAGCAGCCTGAGGCTCTCACTGGAAGAAGATGCTGGTGCCACACTTCTTGTTCAGCCTGCAGAAATGTGAGCTGAATAAACCTCTTTTCTTTATTCATTACCCAGCCTCAGGTATTTCTTTACAGCAACACAAATGTACTAAGACATTCACCCATGTGACTGTGGCTGCAGGCCTGTTTCTTACCTCCTGAATCTCTCCATATGGTTATTGGTGAGTGCTAACAACATGGCAGCTAGCTTACCTCAAGCTAGTGATCCAAGGGAGAGCAAAAAGGAAGTGACTATGCCTGCCATGACTTATCCAGAAGTCATACATCCCTTCTGCTATATTCCATTCATTAGAAGTAAGTTACTAAGTCCAGCTCACACTCAAAGGGTAGGAAATTAAGCTTCAACTCTTGAAGAGAAGAATGTCAAAAATATGTGGACATATTTTAGAAACTTCACAGACATGTTGAGTTTGAGTTTCGTGAGGATACACAGATGGAGATATCTAGTAGCTAGGCTACAGTTTAGAATCAAAATCTAGAAAGGAGAGCACACATTTGAAAATCATTAGCTATTTGTGGAAATGGAAGCTATGAATGGTGGAAATTTTAGACAAGATTGAGATCATTCAGAGACTATGTGAAGGCTGAAAAGGAAGAGAACCAAATGTGGATGTATGAGAGATATCTACACAAAAGGCAAAAGCAGTGAAAGAGTCAACTAGTAGGGCTGAAAAGAAAAAAACAGAGCAGTTTTCATTCCTTCTCATAAAATTCAAGAGAAAAATATTGATTTATTCAGAAAATATTGTGTGCCTCAACATTGGGTAATAATAACAAATTCCAAGAAAATATCAAGTGAAGTAAGACTTACGATTTTTCCTTAATTTTTCAATACAGAGTTTATTGGTGACCTTATTACAGTTTCAAAGTCTATAGGAGGTAGATGATGGACCACAGTGGCATGCCCAGAGAACAGAGAATGAGGCAGTGATACAGTTGTTCTTGCAAGTTTAACTGAGAAGCCAAGGAGAGAGAGATAAAACCACGGCATGTGTAAAGGTTTTGTGCCCTTTTGCTTAAGTCATCTCAGGCTTCCATTACAAAATACTGTAGTCTGGGCAGTTTAAACAAAACAAAGTTATTCCTCACAGTTATGGAGGCTGTAAATCACAGATCAGATTGCCAGCATTTGCCCTCTTCCTGGCTTGCAGAAGGCTGCTTCTTTCTGTATTCCTACAAGATGGAGTAGGCAGCAGGGAGAGGGAGGGTGGATCCCTCCATCCTCTTCCTCTTATTGTAAGGACCCCAATCCCATCATGGGAGCCCTGCCCTCATTACCTCATTTAAACCTAATTACCTCCTAATGACCCTACCTCCAAATAACATCTCATCAGAGGTTAGGGCTTCAACATATAAATTTGGGGATAGGGGGACACAGGCATTCAGTCCATAACCCTTTCACATTGTTTTTTTCCTCTCCACTTTGTATTAGAAAGTTGTCAATCAAGTAATAAGTAGAGACTAGTATAAGAAACCCCACGTACCCAGCTTTTTTTCTCTCTTGCAACCCCATTTCCTACAAACTGTAGGCAGAAGAAGCAGCTTCAATAAACTTTTTAAAAATGTAGAATCTTGAGCATGATCTCATGAGTTGAAAGTCAATAGAAATCAAGGCTAAATGCTCAGAAAATAGATAATAAATGTCTAGTCAGTTTTCAGGTACTTTTTAAAATGTTATTCTCACATTCAGTAGGAAATTAGATGCTATGGAGAAGGAAAATGAGCATGGGATTTTGAGTCAGCAACCCTGTCTAGGATGCTGTCCACAATATCAGCCCTATGACTTTTATGGCAAAATTTCTTTTTTTTTTTTTTTTTTTTTTTTTTTTNCAGTAGGAAATTAGATGCTATGGAGAAGGAAAATGAGCATGGGATTTTGAGTCAGCAACCCTGTCTAGGATGCTGTCCACAATATCAGCCCTATGACTTTTATGGCAAAATTTCTTTTTTTTTTTTTTTTTTTTTTTTTGTGAGACGGAGTCTCGCTCTGTCGCCCGGGCTGGAGTGCAGTGGCCGGATCTCAGCTCACTGCAAGCTCCGCCTCCCGGGTTTACGCCATTCTCCTGCCTCAGCCTCCCAAGTAACTGGGACTACAGGCGCCCGCCATCTCGCCCGGCTAGTTTTTTGTATTTTTTAGTAGAGACGGGGTTTCACCGTGTTCGCCAGGATGGTCTCGATCTTCTGACCTCGTGATCCACCCGTCTCGGCCTCCCAAAGTGCTGGGATTACAGGCTTGAGCCACCGCGCCCGGCCGGCAAAATTTCTTAACATCACCAAGTTGAGCTTCCTTATTTTGGTGACATTGATAGAGGATACCAAGGTGATAATACTTAAATAAATAATACATAAAGGGCTTCTTCTAAAAAGTAACTGAAAAAAGAAATAAATGGAATAACATAAACAGAAATATCTGGAAACCTAAAAAACTGTAGCGTCAACTTACTATTCCCAATGTACCAAGAGAAACAGGTACCGGTTAAGTATGCTACCTAATATCACTCAGCCAGGAGTAAATGAAAGGGCCTGAATGTTACTCACCCCACCTCAAATTCATGGCTCTTTCTGCTTTACTATGTTGTCTTTCTTGCTTATAGGTGATATTCAACAAATACAGGAGGATAAATAAGACTAAATTCCATCCTCTAATTGTACTAGTACCTAACATCTTCATCAGGCCATTTTTAAAGATTTTTTTAGAACAATTTTGATTTTAGCTGGTAATAAAATATATTTCCCCAATTCACTCTTTCGATATGTTAATTTTAAAAGTTGAATTTTCTATTGTCCAAAGGCACAGAGCAATTTATGTGTAAAGAATGGGGCTCTAATTCCTGAATCTCTACACCTGCTGTTTCAAGACATATGGCTTTCTTTTGAAAATACTTCGGCCGGGCGCGGTGGCTCACGCCTGTAATCCCAGCACTTTGGGAGGCCGAGGCGGGCGGATCACAAGGTCAGGAGATCGAGACCACAGTGAAACCCCGTCTCTACTAAAAATACAAAAAATTAGCCGGGCGCGGTGGTGGGCGCCTGTAGTCCCAGCTACTCAGGAGGCTGAGGCAGGAGAATGGCGTGAACCCAGGAGGCGGAGCTTGCAGTGAGCCGAGATCGCGCCACTGCACTCCAGCCTGGGCCACAGCGCAAGACTCCATCTCAAAAAACCAAAAAAAAAAAAAAAAAAAAAAAAAAAAAAA